>NC_133362.1:33652461-33728960 GCF_049309525.1 Garra rufa | reverse complement strand
AGAAATGATAGAAATTAATATTTTTATTTAGCAAGGATGCTTTAAATTGATCAAAAGTGATTATAAAGACATTTCATTTATAATGTCACAAAAGATTTCTATTCAGATAAATCTTCTTCTAAACCTGAAAAAACTTCTACTCGTTTTCACCATAATAACAATAATAAATGTTTTTTAAGCAGCAAATCAGAATATTAGAATGATTTCTGAAGGATCATGTGACTGGAGTAATGATACTATACATCCAGCTTTGAAATCACAGGAATAAATTAAATTTTAAAAATATTCAAATAGAAACCAGTTATTATAAAGTTATTTTAAATAGTAAAAATATTTCAAAATGTTACTGTTACTATTACTTGCTGTACTTTAGATAAAATAAATGCAGGCTTAGTGAGCAGAAGAGACAAAAAATTGAAAAAAATGGAAATCTTGTTCTGTTCAAAAAACTTTTGACTGGTATCATATTTTTTCAAAAGCATATGACTATAACAGACATACGACTGCCGTATGGTGTCAAATATGTACCTAAGGTATCAACATAAATGCTCACAGCAGCTTTACATTTTTAAGATTGACAAAATTAAATATCAACTTGCAGTTTGGGATGTTTTAAACAAAAACAATTGTTGTTCTTATTTGCATTCCTTATAAAGGAATATGAATATGATGAAAAAGATGCCTACATTTACATGTAAGATAAATACATTAAAGGTGCATTACAGTTAACTAGCCTATTAGTTTACACGGCAATACAGTTTTAGTTTATACTCACTCAATTTCAGAAAAAAATGTCGTTAAATAGCCACTACGTGGCAGTATAGCCTCATGAAAGATGTTCCCATCTCCGTATTGATCCAAAGGGGATCAATTACAGTTTATCCTGAAGACAAAATCCCATTTACCATTTGATCAAAAAGAAATTCTCTGGCAGTAGATCAGACACTCCTATTCGCAACCATTTAATCACGATGGATAACGTAACCACAAATGAGAAGAGAGGCACAGGCTACACCTTGTTGAAATGCACTTTATTTAGTGTCTGATGGCAGCTGGCTCTTACCTGCAGACCAACGTGAGACTTAATTGGATCTGTACTTATTCCACAAGACCACTGTACATATAATACTCTTATGCTATGAGGGACGATTGTCAACCACTGGACCGAATGAGTTTGTGCAGTGTCCTTCTGAGCTTCTCCACATAATCCAATCACATGCCCTGAGAGGCGGGCTTAGAGGAGGCTAATATTGTCTTTGTCTCAGGTGAGGTCATGCGGCACAACATGGAGACAGGTAACGGCATTTAACTTTATTCAACTTTGTTTTTAAGCCATTTATGCAGCATATTAACAACAGCGTAAGTGGGATAAGTAAATAAGGTGAATTAGCTTTTGTTTAGGATGAATCTTACTGGTAATGTAAGTAATTTCCTAATAAATTGTTGACTGCATCTGTGCCTTAAGACACAAGATCTTTGTATAGCCGTGAGATTTTCTCACCACGATTCATTTAAACTAGGCTATTTATTCTGCAGAATTGAGACAGTACTTTATCTTTCAGAATGTTGTCTTGTTATATTGTTTACTAAACCGTTTCAGTGCGTTTTACGCAACCTGTTGCTTGAGCGCTGTCCGAGGTGCTGATGATAAACTTCCTGTTTAGACATAATGACAACGCCAGTTTCTTTTCTTGACCATAGAATACCTGACCCAAAAACCTACACGAAAGCATAAGGGGTTAAGATGATTCAGTGTGTTTTCTTTAAGGAAATGGATCCTGTTTTATCGTTACTTTAAGGGTAACGGAATAATTGAAAAATTTGATTATACACGTTCCTTTTTTATAGTTTTAGTATTTTTTTGTACAAATGTACAAATAAAGTAAAAACAATGGCATTTATGTTGATAACTTTAGACTATGTGTTTACATGAGGTATTAAAATGTGCTGGCAACCATTGTAGATTATGTAATTAGGATCCTGTCAAAAAGAACCAGCAGATCTCAATCATTAAGTCTATTTAAGGGAAATTCAGTACTGCTTTCTTCTGAGGGAAAGAAATTTCCAGACAGGTCACCTGGACACACCTATTAACTCTTTATTATTGCTATTTAAAAAAAAAAAAAAGGTGCTGGTATTGGTGATGTATTGTATGCTATATGTTATGGAATGCACTTTTAGTCATATAATGTTTCTTCAACGTAAATTATGAAAGTGAAAATGAAATAATCACAGACCAAATATAATGTAATTCTCTTGATTAATCAATTAAGATTTTTTTCTGAACCAGTAATGAAAAACAGTTCAAAAGTTTACACACACCTTGCAGAATCTGCAAAATGTTCATTATCTGAGCAAAATAAGAGGGATCATACAAAATGCATCTTATTTATTTAGTACTGACTTGAATGAGATATTTCATATAAAAGACATATAGTCCACAAGAGAAAATAATAGTTAAAATTATAAAAATCACCCAATTCAAAAGTTTCCATACACTTGATTCTTAATACTGTTGTTATCTGAATAATCCACAGCTGTGTGTTATTTTTTTAGTGATAGTTGTTCATGAGTCCCTTGTTTGTCCTGATCAGTTAAACTGCTCGCTGTTCTTCAGAAAAATCCTTCAGGTACCACAAATTCTTTGGTTTTTCAGCATTTTTGTGTATTTGAACCATTTCTAACAATGACTGTATGATTTTGAGATCCGTGTTTTCACATTGAGGACAACTAAGGGACTCAAACGCAACTATTACAGAAGGTTCAAACTCTCACTGATGCTCCAGAAGGAAAAATTATGCATTAAGGTGAAAACTTTTGAATTGAATGAATATGTGTAAATTTTTCTTATTTTGCTTAAATATATATATATATATTTTCATTTACTGCCTTTCAGAAGCTACAGAGAATGCTTACATGTTTCCCAGAAGACAGAATAAATTCAGTTTACCAATATCTTCAAATTCAAAATAATCCCTATTATTTTGGTAAAATAATAAAAATTTTGCAGATTCTGCAAGGTATATGTAAACTTTGACCTCAACTGTATGTAAATGACATTGCTGAGGCAACACCATTTGTGCATTCACAGGTTAAAAAAGTAGATCTTAACACATTAGTGTTCCACATTGGCTCAGTATCTCTTGCTGTGGAAACAGTGCAACCCTTAGCTTTCCAGAATGCAATAATTGCCGATATCACTTTACCTCCCATGGGAAATTAGTCATTGCGCGGCTGGGTTCTCACAGATCTTTCTCTGTCGTCTTGGATCAGTGGCAGGTAAAGGTGAGACACTGAGGCCTGGGAGGACCAGAACCAGATGACTGACTTCTGCCAAGGAAAGCTCCACTGGCATTAAGGTGGGACTCCAGCCCAATGCTCCAGTCTAACCAGCAGACTTTCAACTCGACAGAAAGACCTGAGTCACTATTACTGAGCAATGCACAAAAGGATACACTTTGCTCCGCCACTTTTTGGATAATAGAATTTGCTCATCACCTGTTTCATGAAATGCTTATAATGATGTCAGAGTCCTTAGGATCAATTCACTCTGTGAAGACAAGTCACAACATGTTTTGTATTCTAAAGTGAACAATGCTGGATCCATAGCAGCCTCTTCGTGCACCACTGCAGTGGAGTTTTCTTTTTGTGGATCTAATCCTGTGGACTTTAATCCTCGTGACTGGTATTGACCCACCAGACCTCTAGTTTTCCCACTCCACCCCCCTTTCCTTCAGAAGCTCAGGCCCTGGATGAGGGTTAGAGGGGAGGTCGGCACCTTGCCATGGCTCATTCGTCTGACACGGCACGCAAAGACATGACGAATGGGGCTCATCCCAGTGCCCAGCCAGGGCCCTCGGGCACTTCGACTCTACCACGCTACCTGCACAAGAAGCAGCAGCGCCAGAGAGGAGTGAGATCTTCCTCACCTATGGGCAGGGTCATCCTCATCAATGCACCTGTCGATGGTGAGTCTCCAAGAGTATGTTTTTGCACAACTTTTAAGGTTTAGTGGTGGACATGAAGACTTAAGGCCTGTTTACACTAAGGATGATAACAAAGAAAAAGATAAAGATATAGTTCTAAAACTATAGCTATAATGATAAATGTGCAGAAAAATGATATTGTAGGAATCACATTCAGAATGATTAGCCTGTTTATAGTCTTTACTGGTTACTTACCATTAAGAAATCATGGGTGAACAGGACCTTTTTAAAAATACTGGTAAATTTGTTCCAGAAATTTACCAGTATGAGAAGTTGTAATATTACCAGTAAATTACCAGTACCTATGTGAACACAGAACAAGATTACCGGTATGAGTATGTACGAGTTCAGAACACACTGATGTCATTTCTGGTTAATGATTTTACCGGTATTTTGAAACGGATGTGTGAATGGTGCTTTACCAGTAAAAGGTCAGAACGACGTTGGTGGGAACAGGCCTTTATTTTTAATAAAAAAATCATGTTTCGTAAATTTAAATGTATGCATTTAGCAGATGCTTTTATCCAAAGAGGCTTTTTAAAAGGCAGAAACACGCTGTTTTCGTGCATGGCTCTTTAAATGCAAATGAGCTGCTTCTCCCCGCCTCCTTTTCCAGAATAGGGCTGTGCCTTTAAAGCTCACACTATGGATACTCAAAAAAACACATAAAAAACATCAGTTTGGTTTTGATTATCATGTCTATCGCACTGAAATCATGTGTTTTAAAACATATTTGTTTAAACTTCTGATATATGGTTTTCTAAAAGCACTCAGAAAGCAGCTGTCACACAGCACGTGCATACTAAACTAAGTTCTCTTTCATGTCTTGTTGCTCTTAAACTGTTAAATACATAAATAAGTTTTTGTTAAAAACACATGAGTTTGTTATGTCTTTGAAGGTAAATAGCTGTGAAAGAAACAGCATGTTTGTATTAGATCTGTGTGGCAGCAGTGTAATATACAGTAAAAAATCAATAAATCCACTGCTCTGTTGTCTCCTCTGAGGCTGAGACTCTAAATAGTGTTCTGTGCTCGTCTGTGCAGCCAACGACAGAACAGTTAGCATGCTTTGCTTGAACTTTTGCCATGGCATTAGAACTGGATAAGTTACTGGGTTGTCTATTTTTCACATTTTCTGGGTTGTTAGAAGCGCCGGGAACCTGATTATAGCATATAAACACGGAAAAGACCCCTTTAAAGAAGTTCTTACATAGGTACATATTATGTTTTTACATATATTATATTATATTTTGCTAGGGAGCAAGAACACTGATGGAATCCATGAATAAACTTTCTATTTGTGTTTGATGTCGGTGCACCATAGGTGGGGATGACAGTGAAGATATCCACACGATTACTGTGGACAAAAGTGAGGATGGCAGGCTGGGCTTCAGTGTGCGGGGAGGCTCTGAACACGGCCTGGGAATCTTTGTCAGCAAGGTGGAGGATGACAGCACTGCAGGTACACAGAGGGGGTTACAACTGACAAGGACACAGGATTGAGATTTGCACTTGAGATTTATTACAATAAGGTATGTATGTATAAGGGATTGGTGAGTTTCATTCATGTGATTTTGTTTCCTCATTCCACACTTCAGAGTTGGCAGGCCTGTGTGTCGGGGATAAGCTGGTCGAGGTGAACGGCATAAGTCTGGAAAGCATCACCATGAGCAGTGCCGTAAAAGTCCTGACAGGAAATAATCGCCTGCGCATGGTGGTAAGACGTGTGGGGAAGGTCCCTGGTATCCGCTATTCAAAAGAGAAGACTACGTGGTAAGTGGGAAAAGATTTTATGTCATCATTTGAACTTGAGCTATTTGTGACCCTGGACCACAAAACCAGTCATAAGGGTCAATTTTTTTTAAATTGGATTTATACATCATCTGAAAGCTGAATAAATAAACTTTCCATTGATGTATGGTTTGTTACGATAGGGCCAAGATACAACTATTTGAAAACCTGGAATCTGAGAGTGCAAAAAATCAAAAGGCCTTAAAGGTTGTCCAAATGAAGTTCTTAGCACTGCATATTACTAATAAAAATGTTTTGATATATTTACATTAGAAAATGTACAAAATGTCTTCATGAAAAATGATCTTTATCTAAACTCCTAATGATTTTTTGGCATAAAAGACAAATCGATAATTTTGCCCCATACAATGTATTTTTGGCTATTGCTACAAACATACCCATGCTACTTATGACTGGTTTTGTGGTCCAGGTTCAGATTTTGTATGTTTTTATATCACACTAAGCACACTCTGTCAGACTGAACATAATTTGTTATATTATTTCTGCATCATTGTCCACATTTATTCAAAAGTCCCCAGTATCTGTTAAGATAGTATGTTATTTCTATTAAAATTATGATAACGTTGCTTGTTTTCACACTTTTTTATTAAGAGAAATTGTGTATATTGGTATATTAAATTAATTAGTCACAATTAATTTCGCAATTCCACAATATTAGAGATTCTGATTCTGTATGGTCACCAATAAAAACAGTAGTTATTAAAGGGTAAAATATATGTTCTCAGTTTACATTGCTTTTTTCAGGGTTTATTTTTTTTAATTTATTTTATTTTTAATGATTATTTAATTTTAAGTCATGTGGAAGTTTGGTTGAGAACCATTGTTTAACACTGATGATTTTGTGGCTGGATGCCTGATTACAGTTTTTCATGAGATATTGTGTCTGTGCATATAACAGTTTTAAATATGCAATTCTTTTTATTTTCATAACTATACAAATAAGTACAAAACATAACCTTTAGTAGTCTGCAAAACATGTAGCTTGTTTTGTATGGCAGCTTGACCTGTCTCCCACAGGCCTGCCTCCTGGAGGTTTTCCAAATAACCTTTGACAACTCATAACAGAAGAATGTGTTTTGTCCTTGAACATTTAAAGGTCTTTTGGTGTTTCAAATACAGTTTTTAGGCATTTATTTGTTGCAGATTTGCTAAACGATGGATTTTAATTAGACTGACTGATCTGAGAAGATAAGCAGAGCGTAGTGATGGGCTCTTCCCCCCCCCTGCCTTGACTAACGGGGTGGAAACCCTGTGACTCTTGGCCTTTCCTTGTTATCTTTTCCTTCAGGTTCTGTTTCAGCATACAGCAGTGGTAGGGTTACCTCAGTGGTCTCAGCTATTCCATTAACTGATAGTAGAGTGAGCAAGTTTATTACAGAAGTGTATGTGTGTCCACCTGAAAATGTATGTGTGTGTGCTTGTGTATGACACTGGGTTTTTCTTAAAGGTGAAGTGTGTAATTATTTATATTAAACAGTTTCTCCTATCTTAACTAAAAGGGATAGTTCACCCAAAAATGAAAATGCTGTCATTAATTACTCATCCTCATGTCGTTCCAAACCCATAAGACCTTTGTTCATCTTCAGAACACAAATTAAGATATTTTTGATGAAATCTGAAAGCTTTCTGACTCGTTCAAGGCCCAAAAAGGTAGTAAGGACATTGTTAAAATAATCCATGTGACATCAGTGGTTCAACCTTTATTTTATGAAGCTATGAGAATATTTTTTGTGCGCAAAGCCAACAAAAGTAACAACTTTATTCAACAATTTCTTCTCTTCTTTGTTAGTTTTCGATGCATGTTCACAAGAGTACATGAACGTATGTGTGTGGTGCTGCTGACGCAGGAGCCGGCGTTCTGACATAGAACGTTCATCTATCTTAGTTTGTCTGTATATTCTGATTCAAATATTTAGGGTTGGGCAAAAATTGCAAGTCATCCTCTTTGTTGAAATGTTTATGAAGATGCTTTACAAAAACTAAACTAGATGACTACTGCCTGGGCTTCAACATCCATGTTGGCAAAGAGTTTGGCCTGGCCATCTACATCTCAAATGCTCACTGATGCTCCAGAAGAAAACACAATGCATTAAGAGCCGTGGGGTGAAAACTCTTTGAATTTGAAGATCAGGGTACATTTAACTTATTTTGTCTTCTGGGAAACACATAAGCATCTTCTGTAGCTTCTGAAGGACAGTACTAAATTATAAAAATATGATATTTAGGCAAAATTAGGAAAATGTTCAAAAGTTTAGTGCATCGTTTTTCCTTCTGGCGCATCAGTGAGTGTTTGAATCTTCTATTATGAGTCCCCCAGTTGTCCTAAGTGGTAAGGATCTCAGAATCATACAGTCATTGTTAGAAAGGGTTCAAATACATAAAAATGCTGAAAAAGAAAGAATTTGTGGCACCTGAAGAATTTTTCTAAAGAATAGCAGGCAGTTTAACTGTTCAGGACAAGCAAGACTCATGAACAACCATCACTAAGCAAAAAACACAGCTGCAGATAATTTAGGTAACAACACAGAACTAAGAATTAAGCGTATGTAAACTTTTGAACTATTATTTTCTCTTGTGGACTATATGTAAAATCTTTTTTGTGAAATATCTCATTCAGGTCAGTACTAAATAACAAATAACATGCATTTTGCTAAAATAATTAACATTTAGCAGATTCTGCAAGGTGTATGTAAACTTTTGACCTCAGCTGTATATGATGTGTATGTATGCAGGGTAGATCTGATCCACCGAAGGATGGTAGTGGAAGAAAGTGGTCGCACACCTTCAGAGGCCAGTTCAGATGGAGCCCTGCGCAGAATAGTGCACCTATACACAACTTCAGACGACTACTGCCTGGGCTTCAACATCCGCGGCGGCAAAGAGTTTGGCCTGGGCATCTACGTCTCAAAGTAAGACAAAATGACTGGGAGTTTGAGGGATACACTTCCATTTCTGACTACTTTAGAACAACAGTCGTCTAGAACTTGCCTGTTGAGCTTTATTAATGTGATGATTTGTTTCATTTGGTGATGAGGCTGGACCCTGGAGGCCTGGCAGAGCAAAATGGAATTAAAATGGGGGATCAGATTCTGGCAGCCAATGGAGTGAGTTTTGAGGACATCACACACAACAATGCAGTCGAAGTGCTAAAGAGTCACACTCACGTGATGCTGACCATCAAGGTGAGAATAACCAAAACATTAGCAATAGACCTGATATTTGACCATTTTGAGATTATCAGCATTACCAACCACCTTATTTATGGAAATGCTACTAAGGAATGTCCATTTTTAATGACAGTATTAAAAAGGTACATTGGTAAATAAATGATAAATTTTAGTTTTTAGTGCCGCAAGACAAATGATTTCCAGAGTGCTTTAGCATATTAATTGTCTCCACAGCATGTTAAACAACACAGCCTCTTATTGCGTCTGGGAGTGAGAAAGCATAACAAAGCAGACAGCTGGCATTTAGCCGTCACATTCCTGGTTGCTCGCTTTACTCAGGCAGAGCTCAGGTTCCACCTGTGAAAAACAGCCAGCGGGTGTGCATTATTCACCAGGCCTTAGGGATCAAGTTATAATCAGCAGAAAGCCTCGTTTTATGGCCTTTTCTCATTGCCCCCATGGCAAAGCTCTATCAAGCCTGCAGCGGTGCTATAAGTATATAGGGCTGCTAAATGCCTGCTTTGTTAGCTATTGATGCCACTTCATGGTGGTAAGTACGAGCTTCGCTGGTGATAAGTGATGTGACAATGTGAGAAAATGTCAGACAAGGATCAAACAAAGGGAGAAAGGGACGTTTTTTGAACTTTGCTAGCTCCTGAATGACGTCACTGTCCTCACAGTGACTTACTTTCCTGCAAGGCAGATCAGGCTGCCTCCTACCATCATCTTAATAATGTTCAAGCTTGTTTCATGTTTATGGAGTAACAAACTAACTGTGATTTCATGAGAGCCCACAAGGTCAGCATACACCTAGGGGCATTAGAAATGGGGTCATATCCTCCTGACTTGACTGGTGGAAAATGCTCATTCTTAGGCTATTTAGATAATCTGCATGATGAATTATTTCCAACACAGGACATTTAAATTTAAATGCAATGTACTTCAGCTCCTTTTCTCACTGTGATTATTTCTTGTGTAATATCCTGTCCTAGGAGGCTGGCCGATATCCTGCTTACAAGGAGATGGTGGCGGAATACAGCTGGCTTAATAAATGTATGTAAATGTTACCTGCAAACCTCACTGTGTAGTACGTATATTAATGAATAGGTTGTATGCTTTGTGCAACCCACTCGTTTGCACTTGTAGCTTATAGAAACGCAATTTTCATAATTAAATTCATGGTGTGCACTGAGATGGTCCATCTCCAGATTAAAGCTGAACGCCAACCAGCCACATGTCAAGCTAGATTTTTTCATTGCCCTCTGATTCTCTGTTTTCCATTTAATATGGATGGCTGTTTCTGAAAATAGCCACGGATTAGATCGTAATGTTCACATTCAGATAAATCATCCAGGATTGTGCATGTTTGTAACATCAGGGTGATTCAGGGGTATTTAGGTTGCAGGACAGAAGCTCATGTGATTCTGCTCCATATTTAATACTAGTGACATTGATATATTGCTCATTCAGATGTAAAAGCACATCACTTTATTTAATATTTATGAGGCTTTTAGATGCTATGTCTGTTGCTTTATCTTATTTTATTTTGCAAAAGTTTACATACACCTTGCAGAATCTGCAAAATGTTCATTATTTTACAAAAATAAGAGGGATCATACAAAATACATGCTATTTTTTTATTTACCACTGACCTGAATAAGATATTTCACATAAAAGACGTTTACATATAGTACACAAGAGCAAATAATAGTTGAATTTATAAAAATGGCCCTGTTCAAAAGTTTACATACCCTTGATTATTAATACTGTGTTGTTACCTGAATGAACCACAGCTGTGTTTTTTTGTTTAGTGATAGTTGTTTATGAGTCCTTTGTTTGTCCTGAACAGTTAAACTGCCTCCTGTTCTTCAGAAAAATCCTTCAGGTCCTACAAATTTTTAGTTTTTTCAGCATTTTTGTGTATCCAACAGTGATTGCGTGATTTTGAGATCCATCTTTTCATACTGAGGGCAACTGTGGGATTCATACTGTATGCAACTATTACAGAAGTTTCAAGCGCTCACTGATGCTTCAGAAGGAAACACGATGCAAATTTGAAGATCAGGGTAAATTTAACTTATTTTGTCTTCTGAGAAACATGTAAAGATCTTCTGTATCTTCTAAAGGGCAGTACTACATGAAAAAATAGGGTATTTAGGCAAAATAAGCAAAATGTACACATCTTTAATCTGTTCAAAAGTTTACACCCCTGGCTCTTGATGCATTGTGTTTCCTTCTGAAGCATTAGTGAGCGTTTGAACCTTCTGTAATAGTTGCACAAGTCCCTCAGTTGTCCTCAGTGTGAAAAGATGGATCTCAAAATCATACAGTCTTTGTTGGAAAGGGTTCAGATACACAAAAATGCTTCTCTGAAGAAAAGTGGGCAGTTTAACTGTTCAGGACAAACAAGGGACTCATGAAAAACTAAACAAAAAAAGGTAACAGGTAACACTTTAGAATAATGGGCCGTTGTTAACAAGTAACTATGCAGGAAGTAATAGGTAGTTCTACATTAACACTTAATTTAATACTATTAACTAATATAGAAGCAAGATGAACTAAGCAGTAGGTAAGTGATAATTTTGGACAAAGGTAGTCCCTTATTAGATAATTACTAAAGAAAAAATTGTCATTGAGAACTACTTGTGAACTGTGACCAATTCATAAAGAATAACTAATTAATTATCACAACAGTAAGATTTATAAAATCAACAATTAGGTTATTTGTGCAAACTAATTTATGAACACCACCACCATCACCGGTTGAAATTGTGACTCTTACCAAAATATGACTGGATGTGTTCTCTGTTCATTTCAAACAAACATATAATATAATTTCTTTAATTAGGATGTAATGCCAGCAATGATTTGATGCTCATGATTGGATTATTTCACTATTATGAGCTGCATTTAGTTCAATGTTCAATGTTTTTTTTTAGTATTAGTATTAATAGTATTCTGGGGCAGGCTTCTCTTTAGTGTGATAGTAAATAATTATGTTCTTTTACTTCCGTAATGAAGACATTAACTGCATTTATTTTGTAAAGTACAAAAACATTTTTCACAGTACAATGTCTGAATATCACTAGTGCTTCAGTGCAAGTTTACTGTAAATTACTTGTAAAATCCATCTTAACCCCTCAATAATAACTCAAGTGTTACCTTGTCAGTCCCCATGAACTACTAGTGTGATCTGGCCCATTATTTTAAAGTGAAAAACATGTTAACCCCTCAATAATAACTCAAGTGTTACCTTGTCAGTCCCCATGAACTACTAGTGTGATCTGGCCCATTATTTTAAAGTGAAATCCATCTTAACCCCTCAATAATAACTCAAGTGTTACCTTGTCAGTCTAAATGAACTACTAATGTGATCTGGCCCATTATTTTAAAGTGAAAAACATCTTAACCCTTCACTAATAACTCAAGTGTTACCTTGCTTGTGGCTAGGTATATTTACTGTGCCAAATTTATTTTAAGAGTTTAATTTTACTTTAATTTTAAAATGTCCCCCAAACATAAACCTACCAATTTTATAGCAAATATGCAAATTTATCATTTCATTAATAAGCGATTTAGATAGCCCCCTTAACCTACCCCCAAACCTAAACCATTTTACAGTAAATATGCATTTTTTCATTATATTAATAAGTGATTTAAAATGTAATATATAAAACGTAACGTTAACTGACCAAAATATGCAGGAAAATTCTCATTTTGATAACAATATAGCATAAAAAAAAATTTATAGTCACTAATCACACTCCTACCTCTAAACCTAACGTTAACCATAACTCTCTCTGTACAGTAATAAAGAAAAACATGAAAGATGGTAACGTGCAATCGCAATCATTTATTCATTGCAAAAATGTCAAAAGCCGTACCAAAAAGTAATCCAAATGACTATGCGTTTGCAGCCGCAGTCGTCTCTGGCGGAATACAGACAGTAGGTTTCTTTGAGGTACAGAGTAGGATTTAAGTTGCTGATGGCTGAAAATATTATCCTGATCCTCTCCGTGATGGCGCCTGCGCATCGTTCAAACAAATCTCACCAGAAACATGGCATGTCGTAATCTGTAGCGAATGCTGGCAAGAGCCAATGAACGTTCGATTTTCCTGCCGTAAAGCCTGTAGTTTCCTGGTGCGTTTGTGTTTGAATTGTTAAATGCACTGCAGCGCGGGGGTTTATTGCTGTTGCTGCTGGAGTCGCTGCTCGGGATGGAGATGTAACGATCGTCATATAAAGGCTTGAATTTGGGTCTGTTCCTCGCAATCGTATGAATTCTGAAGATCTGGATTACAGCGTACAAATACAATTGTTTGATTTTATGATTATGATGCGTGTTCGGTGCAATTTATGGTTGTATTGTTAGTCACAGCATGTCGGAGAAAACGCCTTTTGTGTCCCACCACGGCAAACGAAGCTAATATTACATGAATGGTTAAACGATTGCAGAAATGTCATTTATTTTAATGGTTTAAAGTGTCGTCTTGTTTAACATTTTGTAGACCTTAAAATGCTAAAAATACTAAGTATTTGTACGTTTAGATGCTGTAAATACGTCAGTATTGTATGTTTTAGTGTCTGGAAAAACGTAAGTAAATGTACGTTTTGGAGAACCACATTTTATGTAAATACATACGAATTATCATGAGATCACGTTGCATATAGACATGTTGGTGTGGGGTTAACATGTTTTTCACTTTAAAATAATGGGCCAGATCACACTAGTAGTTCATGCGGTCTGACAAGGTAACACTTGAGTTATTAGTGAAGGGTTAAGATGTTTTTCACTTTAAAATAATGGGCCAGATCACACTAGTAGTTCATGCGGTCTGACAAGGTAACACTTGAGTTATTAGTGAAGGGTTAAGATGTTTTTCACTTTAAAATAATGGGCCAGATCACACTAGTAGTTCATGCGGCCTGACAAGATAACACTTGAGTTATTATTGAGGGGTTAAGATGGATTTTGCAAGTAATTTACAATAAACAGTTTTTATCATATTTTATATGACATACTGTACAGCCATGCATTTCTTTGAAGCACCATACTGATATTCTAACAGACATTGTAATGTGGAAAATGTTGTGTTTGTGCTTAACAAAATAAATGCAGTTAATGTCTTCATTACGGAAGCAAAATAACATATTTACTATCACACTAAAGAGAAGCCTGCCCCAGAATACTTAAAAAAAAAAAAAAAAAAAAACAACAACATTGAACTAAATGCAGCTCACAATAGTGAAATAATCCAATCATGAGAATCCAATCATTGATGGCATTACATCCTAATTAAATAATTTATATGTTTGTTTGAAATGAACAGAGAACACATCCATTCATATTTTGGTCAGAGTCACAATTTCACAGTTCACAAGTAGTTCTCAATGACAATTTTTTCTTTAGTAATTATCAAATACCTAATAAGGGACTACCTTTGTCCAAAATTAGCAATTACCTACTGCTTAGTTAATCTTGCTTTTCTATTAGTTAATAGTATTAAATTAAGTGTTAATGTAGAACTACCTATTACTTCCTGCATAGTTACTTGTTAACAACGGCCCATTATTCTAAAGTGTTACCAGGTAACAACACAGTATTAAAAATCAAGCGTATGTAAACTTTTGAACGGGTTCATTTTTATAAATTCAACTATTATTTTCTCTTATGGACTATATGTAAACGTCTTTTATGTACTAAAAAACATGTATTTTGTAAGATACAAAAAATCTTAATATAATTATCAAAAATTAATTTTTCTGTTTATATTAAAGTTACATGGAAGTTTTGCTGTAGACAGTACTGTGCGTTTAAGTTCTCAAGTGTAATGAAGTGGACGATAGACCTCCAGTGCACTGAGTGAACTCTATCTCTAAGAATAATGAATGAAAGTCTCTATTTTTCACCCTTAGTGGCTAATGGAGGCCAGCCCTCTTCCTCTCAGGGTTCAGACTCCTACTCCTCCACTTCCTCTCTCTCCTCCGGGACGCCGGTCAGCTCTCTCAGCGGCCTCTCGCAGGTCATGTTCCCTCCTGTATTCGGCTCAGAGATGGTGGATGTCTGTATCTCCACTGAGGACCGTTCACGCCGGCCTAGCTCTGAAAGGATAGAGACCGCCATCCAGACCGACCCGCCGGAGCCTGACACCACATCAAGATCTAGTAGGGTCATATCCACAGAAACCAGTCGAATGGTTGGGGAAACTGTTCTGTTAAAAGACACAGTGATCCGCAGTGGGACTGCCAAATCTCGAACAAGGACCTTCTCTGCTGGGGATAAAGAGACTCTGGACTCTCCTAAAACTGCAGTGCTGATGGCTCTAAGCAAGCCTCGGAAACCCATTCGCCGATCCCAGAGTCACATCACTGTGTCAGGTACAGTAAGGCTGGTTTGAAGAGATAAAAAAAAAACTGTCTTTCAGAAGGCTGTGAATCAAAATGAGGTGAGCTGCACAAGGTTGTCCTCTGTTTGTGTCACTGATGTAACTCATATCTCAGTTGTAGTGCCGGGGCCCAAGGTCACAACCAGATCATTGATGAGGATCTTGGGTTATTTGATACACACACCACACTGTGGAAGCTCCGCTCAGAATAGAAAATGTGTTGTCGAAAACCAGCAATTGACCTTTGGCGTCACACTGCTACGTCTGTTTGTCAAATATATAGCAGTGTGCTGCCATTGTATCTCTGCATTTAAATGAACCCGTTTGAATACATAATACATCAGCATTACTGCATGGGATCTCCCCGTGAAAGATTAACGGTTCAGACTGGAGAATCTGATGCCTTGAGAAATGTATGCTCAAAATCCACACAGCAAAGTGTATATCATCCTGTTTTATTTGCCAGGCTTAATACCTCACACTGTGGAGATAAATGACTGGAGGGTTTGTGGCCTTTAACAAATACATTCGATCACAACTTAACATAACAAGCTCTTCTTGAGTGAATCTCATGGAAACATATCCAGGTCATATTTCACCCAAAATCAAAAATAGAAAAAATGGAATTCTATTTTAGGACCATTAACTAACATGTAAAAGAAAAAAACAGATATCATGGCCACGAATTAAGTATTTGTTTCCACAACTTAATTCTTAACCAAGTTTTATATATTTTTCTCGCATTGTAGTATAAGTGTTTTAATTTTAGTTAAAACTTTGGTAACAAATTGGCCGCAATATCTTTTTTTTTTTCCCAGCATGTCATCTGTGGGGCTCTGTACATTTCCCTCATTAATGTATCCTGATGTTTTTAGGGGTTCAAACACATAGCACTGAAACCCTATTGTAATTGTTGAGTGGCCACGGATCAGCAATCTCCACGTAAAACTGATCGGGCAGACCAAACCGTAAGTCGCAAAGACTTGAAACTTGGAGGCATGGTAGTACACACACCGTCTACAGTGTCACCAATGCTCACCCCGATCGGCCTGACGGGAGCGCTACAATGATCAAAAGTACGTTGGAATCCCTGGCTCACGCCGGACAAAACACATGCCTCGGATTTGTCTGTCACCCTTCAGATTCGTCTGAACCAAACCAGTGCAGGAATATTCTCCTGAGAGTGAATATCAATAATTATCAAAAAGAAGTTGACTTTTGACTCTCTGCCACAAAGGGACAGGGCTGCCTTTAATAAAAGGGCTATCATTTTTTAACAGAATGAGACATTTTTGCCAATCCTACAACACATATGTAAAAGCTGAGTCTGAGGTCACATGAAAAAGGAGTCACGGAGCTTGGCCAAAGTGCCACAAGTGGTTATAAGGACATTCACGTATTTCCAAAAACATGGCTGCTATAGCCAGATGAACTTTGATCACCTATTAGACAAGGTTAACAGTGGTCGATCGGAACAAAACTCGGTGGGCCTGTTTGACTCAAGGCCCTAAAGTTCTGTGAGAAATTTGAAAGAAATTGGCCACTGGGGGAGGGCGATATCACATTTTTCAAGGGCATTAGCGATTGTATATTGTGTGTTTTTTCACACATATGCACAATATTCATATCATATGATAGACCTCCTCATTCCGAGCAACTTTGCATGTAGAACCACTGCTGTCTAAATCGTTTGTTAAATGATAATGTAAAATACCTACTTTTGCTTACTAGTCCTAGATTTTTTGCTCAATCTAGATTTTTTTTTAATTTACCCTTTGGGAATCTATAAGGGGTAATTTAGAAAAGGGGCCTGTCCAAATATACCCAAAAGCCTATAAAGCCTAAACGAAAACTCAAAACTTCACAAAACCTGGTGAGCACATGTGACAGGTGATTCTAAACAAGCATGCAAACTTTTAGGGAATTCGGGCCACAGCTGGCACTATAACAGTAATAAACGTTAAAAAATAACATACTTCTATGGTATATTACCTGTATTGGCCAAAATTGCTTTTTTAAATCATTGATTTAGGTGGTGACAGGCTTGCTAAATGATATGTAATTTTTTTGTTTTTTGTTTTGCTTAAATGCCTTAAAGCACTTGAACCACGGTAATCACTAAATAAGCTATATTTTTATTTATTTATTTTTGCTTGTTTGTTTTCTTATAATATTTTACATTTATAAAAATGAAATTAAATGTGATACATTTAAAAAACTTCATTAATAAAAGTCAATAGAATATATATATAAAATGTACGTGACAGGCTTTTCAGAATTCAGGGTTGCTGTTTTTAACCAAAAAGTGGTCTTGTCCTGCAATGACCTGGGGTCAAATGACTTTCTCGAGAACACAGTAGCGATGAAACCGGATTGTGATCAGTAACTCTCTAGTTTCTGGGTCACCATTGCTCAGGGCTGAACTAGCAAACTTTGCCACCTTTAATACATGCATTTTTTAACTTGAGCATGTTAAAAGTTTTCCTTGTGAACATTTATTTTTTCAATATGTAATTTAAGTTAAACTTTTTTCCCTGGAGGTCAAGCTTTGACATGTTTCTTCTTGAATGTTGATCAGAGGACAAGCAGAAGAAAAAGAAGCATCAAAAGGACAAGGTAGAGATGAAAGGAAGCACCCTGCAGCGCTCCAAAACCTTTGTCAGCTTGCTCTTTAAAAGCGGACGCAAACGGGAAAGGTCATCCTCTAGGGACAGGAAGGACAAAGGGACAGAGGACGGACGCAGAGGAAGATCCAAATCCCCAAAACATTTAGATAACGAACCGGGTGAGTTCACATATGGTTTAACAGACTTTGATGAGAATCACTTTCTGTGGATACCAGGGAATAGCCGAGGAAGATATTTGCACTTGAAAAGCCAGAAAGCAGCATAATGAGTTTTTAAAGAGGCTAAATCAGAGAGCTGCTTTACTGTACACTGTTCTGCAGTAATTCCCTTGGAGTGGCTGTGGAGAATCCAACCCCTGTGGTTTTGCTCAGCTAATGATGAATTGCATAGCTGCCTTCTAAACAGTGCCTACGGCAGCAAAACTTAGAAACGCATTGAAAACTCCAAGCTATTCACAGCTTGTCAGCCAGTCAGATTTGCCAGCCTTTTTGTCTTTCTATAATGTGACATTACAATTTATTGTACATATTTGAAATTAGTTCATTTTTCTAGTAGTTCACCCCAAAATTAAAATTCTGTCATTAATTAGTTAATCACCCTCATGTTGTTCCAAACCCGTAAGACCTTTGTTCAACTTCAGAACACAAATTAAGATATTTTTGATGAAATCCGAGAGCTTTGTAACATTATGGTTGAAAGACTGATTTTAACGATGTCCTTACTACCTTTCTGGGCCTTGAATGTGTTAGTTGCGTCTATGCAGAGTCAGAAAGTTCTCGGATTTCATTAAAAATATCTTAATTTGTGTTCATTTTGGCCATAGAAGAACAGTTTTTGGTTCCCCAAAGAACCTTACAGTGAACAGTTCTTAAAATAGATTTTTTTTCTTACTGTGAATAACTTTTTTAATAGTCTAAAGAACCTTTTCCACTATAAAAAAACTTCACAGATTCACAGATGCCAAAACCATAGATCTTTAAATGAGAAGGCTGTCATCAGAGCTAGTAGACTGACTCTAGCTCTTGTGTCCTCAGGTAAAGAGCGGGGTCGACCCATAATTAACCTGTTGAGTTCTCCCAGAGAGACTCGTGCTGGTATGAGGGAGCACAGCCCCATCCCCCGTCCAGAGACCATGGCCATGTTGGAGGATATGGCTCGAAAGCTGCTCAACGAGGATGAGGTGGCGGCTGTCATGAGACACTGTAAAAGGGTAAGTCGTCTAAAGGTCTACTAGGTTGAAAAAATGTCTAATTTATGACTTTATACAGGTTTGTAGTTTTTCCAGATGTTTATGTGGATAACTAAAAAAGGCTCCATTGTCTTGCTAGATGTATACAGTTCCTTATTTTTTTTAACAATTAATGTTGCAGCCTTATGTTAAACTGCTTAAAATGACTTTTTTCCTACATAAATGTAAAAAAAAAAAACAGATTTTAACAACTTTGCTAATTTATTCAAAATAAAACACTAAAATAAACTCATTGCATAAGCATTCATACCCTCAACTCAAGACTTAATTGAATCACCTTTACAGCCTCAAGTCTTTTTGGGTATGATGCGACAAGTTTTGCCCATCTGCATTTGGCAATTATCTGCCATTCTTCGCCTCACCTTTTTACCTTTCAATCTCTGTCAGCTTAAATGGGGTCTGGCAGACATTTTCAGGTTTCTCCAGAAATATTTGATTGCGTTCAAGCCCAGGCTGTGACTGGGCCACTCAAGGACATTCACAGAGTTGTCTATAAGCAACTCTTGCTGTGTGCTTAGGGTCAGTGTCATGGGGAACCTTCTGCCCAGTCTGAGGTTCTGAATGTTGGTCACCATTCTAACCAAGCCTCTTCTCCAACAATTGCTCAGTTTGGCCAGGAGGCCAGCTCTAAGAGGATCTTCCATTATGAATAAGGGATGCTACATGCTGCTGTGAACCTTCATTGCCTTCAGAACCTTCACTCCAATCCTGTTTCTGAGCTTTACAGGCAGTTATTTTGACTTCAGGGCATGGTTTTTGCTCTGATATGCATTTTCAGCTGTTAGACCTTTTCTGAGAGGTGTGTGCCTTTCCAAATCATACTCATTCAAATGAATTTGCCACAGGTTAACTCCACTCAAAGTATAGTAACATCTAGTAACATCTACAAGCGATATGAATGCTCCTGAGCAGAATTTCAAGTGTCCCAGAAAGGGTATGAATACTTATGCACTGGAATCATTTTAGTTTTTAATTGATGTGGAAAAAGGTAATTTGAAGCCGTTTAACATAAGGCTGCAACATAACAAAACGTGAAAAAATTAATATGAATATTCAAATGAATACTTTTGCAAGGCACTGTATTTCTCACTAATCAATGTTCTTGATGGTTATGCTTACAAAAAAGGGATTTGCCTTGCTATTTATGACTGAGATCAAGTCATTCAAATCATCTGAACTCTACATTACAGAAAAGTTGGACTGTATTTAAAACAAACATTACTGCAACATGTTTTACAAGAGAATGCCTCACACTTAATTCATATTTAATGCATTGCTTTCAGATTCTTTGTAATTATGTGTTAGATTTACTAGTAATTTCGGAGTGAAAATACTTTGTAGCCTACACCACACTTTTTCAGTGTAAAATGCAAAATATATATTTGAAATACTAGCATACCATATTAATTCAAAATCGTGTAGTACTTTATTGACAGCTTGTGAGCCTTGAATTGCAAGAATGTTTAATGCCTTAAAATAATTGTGTAAACCCAGTGATTGTGACTAGTTGACATTATCAGGTCTAAATCGCTGAACTAGGGCATCTCTTCCTGTTCTTTAGTTTCTAGTAGAGCGTGTGGTTGAGGATCTGGTACGCCCCCTGCTGGCCATCTTGGACAAGCCTGAGAAGCTTCTGCTGCTAAGAGAGGTTAGGTAAGGAGTGTTACAATGTCAGCCTCTGAAATGCATATATTCATAAATCTCCTGCATGCGTTTGCACTATTCATACAATCACTTACTGTACTTTGTGAATATTTTAGATTAACATCTCACTTTCTTTTATGTAGAATGATCATCCCTCCCACAGATCTGGGCCGTTTTGACAGCATGGTTTTGCCTTTTGAGCTTGAAGCCTATGACATACTAAAAAACCGCTCTGGTAAGAAAATGTTTCACTTGAAATTTAAGCCTGCCATGTTTGAGTAGTACTTATACGCTAACGGTCACAAGTTTAGATACCTACTCATTTTGTATTATTAATGTTTTCCGTAATTTAGAGAAATTATACAACTCAAGTGGAAGCATGGGAATTATGTAGTGACCAAACAAACCCCAAATCAAAACTATAATTTAGCTGAGCTTCTGTCAAAGTGTCCCGGGATGATTTTTACAGTATTGACCAAGTTCACATATACAGTCAAACCAAAAATTATTCAGGCACCAGATATAATTTTTTATATTTTTTTACTAGTGGGTGCAGGATATTATAATTAATTTATGTAAGTAGGGATAGCAAAATAAAGTAAACTGTGACATAATATTCCCAAAAATTCTTCATAGAGTGGACTACCAGTAAAAGTAATACAAATTTGGAACCAGATTTGACGCTTTGACCTGACCATTTTTTAGATAGACATACCTTTCTATCACAGTTTTTCTGACATTATCAAGATGAATTTGTTCTGAGATAGTTTAACTCATGGATTATTGTCATATTTTAAAGCCATTTTCTAAACTATAGCAAATAAACTGATAATGTGAGAAATGTGTCTGGTGTCTTGATACATTTTGGTTTGACTATATGTTGAGCACTTGATGGATGCTTGTCCTTAAAACAATTCATCCATAAAAATGAAAAATTTGTAGTTTTGTAAAGAAATTTTGAATCCAGTGGGTAAATGTAAACTATTTATGTGTTTAAAAGTGTTTTTGTGACTCTTCAGTAAGGTCTCCTGTCCTGCGTTCCCCTCATCATGGTGGAACGCCCCGTCGCCATCTAATAACTCCCATCCCAGGTAACGTCCTTCTTGTGTGAACTGGAACTGGTTATATTTCTTCATTTCACTTGTTTTTACTCATGTATTTTTCAGTGTTGTGCAATGTCCTCATACTGTTCCCTGTAGGAAATTATATAACCAGAAGACGCAAACTCTTCTCTGCACCAGCCAATTCATATCCTGAAATGAATGTTTGACACACGCAATCCTTTTCATTCTAAAACCTTGTTACTGTACCCTTCCATCACTTTTTAATAATGAGCCAGTGAAGTTTCCTTCACTCTAAGCTGGCATTTAGGACACAAATGCATCATTTGCAGGACGCCGAACATGCATCACTGCCAAAAGAAGATAATTTGTCTCTTATTGCCAGATAGCCTGCCTGTTTCTTTCTGCTGCTGACACTGCATGACCTCCTAACCTCTAACCTTGGAGTGCACAGTGTCCGCTGTCATTGTCCACAGCGTTGGGCTGCAGTGTGCCTCTGACTTTTGAATGGAAGTCGTTTCTGAAATGCAAGAAAGGCGCCTTGCATTGTTTAACCTTCAAGCATCCACCCACGCAGGTCTGAGGCTTAATGCAGCTCCTTTGTAACGTCCACAGAGGAGTAATTCAAAACTCTCTGTGCTAGAGGCCCCTGAAATCTGAGCGAGACGTGCGTGTATGCAACGCCACACCGCTGCTTACTCAATGGATATGAATGTGTGATTGTCGCTCACATTTCTGGATGAAAGGGAAAGTGTGTGTGAGGTTTCGTAACATCTGCACTGATTTAAGGAGATGTAAATGAGTTCAGCTTTTATGCCATTTGTGTGTATGATTGTGGGAAGAGGAACTTGTGTGTGAATGTGATGAATTCTTTGATTCAGAATTCTCAGTTGTATCTATAAAGTTACCTGTGTGGAACTGTGGTACAATAATGATATCAGATGGCAGTGCAGTTGGTCTAAAAAGTGCTTTTCACACTTGAAACAGTTAAGTCTGGGTCAGAAAAAAACAGAAGTCAAACAGAGTCAAAAGTTTACATACACCTTGCAGAATTTGCTAAATGTTAATTGTTTTACCAAAATAAGAGGGATCATACAAAATTCATGTTATTTTTTTCAATTTAGTATTATTTGAGTTCCTTGCTTGTCCTGAACAGTTAAACTGCCTGCTGTTCTTCAGAAAAATCCTTCAGGTCCCACAAATTCTGTGGTTTTTCGGCATTCTTGTGTATTTGAACCCTTTCCAACAATGACTGTATGATTTTGAGATCCATCTTTTCACACTGAGGACAACTGAGTGACTCATATACAACTATTACAGAAGGTTCAAACACTCACTGATGCTCCAGAAGGAAAAACAATGCATTAAGAGCCGGGGGGTGAATGGTAAATTTTGACCTATTTTGTCTTCTGGGAAACATGTAAGTAACTTCTGTAGCTTCTGAATGGCAAGACTAAATAAAAAAAAGAAAGAAGATATTTAGTCTAAATAAGAAACATCTTCATTCTGTTCAAAAGTTTACACCCCTGCCTCTTAATGCATCGTTTTTCCTTCTGGATCATCAGTGATTGTTTGAACCTTCTGTAAAAGTTGCATATGAGTCCCTCAGTTGTCCTCAGTGTGAAAAGATGGATCTCAAAATCATACAATCAATGTTGGAAAGGGTTCAAATACACAAAAATGCTGAAAAACCACAGAATTTGTGGGACCTGAAGGATTTTTCTGAAGAACCGCGGGTAGTTCAAGTGTTCGGGACAAACAAGGGACTAATAAACAACTAGACAAAAAACCACAGCTGTGGTAAAAACAGTGATAAAAAACAGTGTTAACCCCGCAACTAAATTACAAGTATGTAACGGGGTTAAACTGAAAAGAGTGTGAAAAGAGTGTGTGAGAAATGGTTTTAATATCCTCTTGCATCACAGATTACCGTGGTGGATTCCACCTTCAGCCGGTGCAGGATCTGGAGAGAGAACGGCAGCTCATTGAAGACCTGGAACGGCTGCGTTTGACTGGTTTACCGACTGGACGACTTCCTCCTCCTCGAGCTTTCACACCTCTCTTGGATATACCTGTGGATACCTACATCACAGACTCAGTCCGTAATCACTCATTGAGTCCTGCTCGTCCCGGCTGGACTCACTCAGAGTCTCCTCATGGCACAGGACGCATGGGACGCTCTCCCCAGAGAAGAGATAACGGTTTCCCAAGGACATCACACCATGACTCTTTATCCAGCAGGGGTGATTCTGTCCCAGAGCGAGGGAGATCCCCTTATAGGAATGGACATAAAACGAAAACAGACAAATCCCAGAATAGTAAAGAGGCAAAGTATACCGTAATGAGTGCACACCGACGGAGTAGGACACCATTGACCCAGGTGTTTGCACCTAGCTCAGATCAGGACTGGAAAGAACCAGTGAATGGACACTCAGACAGCCGAGAAACCCCACCTGAGCTGGAGTACGAACTAACCGCGGTTTCTATCTCTAAGACCAAACAGTCCCTTGGTGAGTTACTTGGAGTTATGCAGCAATGTTTTTCCAATGACAGACATCCCATTTCTCTCTGTCTAAAATAACTTGATTATATATTTATGAAATTTTTATACAGCTTGCACATGCAAAAGTTGCCCTCACAATCCTATGGTGTTTTGTATGGTTGCCAGGTCGTCCTACAGTTTTTTAAATGATGTTGATATGTGGGTTATAGGGAGTTCTGGGTTGCTAGGTGGTTTCTTACTGGGCCAAGTTCCCACATTCATATCTCTAATATATTTTGATCCACAGACATGGTTTAGGTCCCTCCTTTATTGTGAGTCATGACATTTTTAAAATTCGCCAGGGGAAAATGATAGGTTTGATCACTTAGTAATCTCTCCTCAAAAGGCCAGTTATTGTCGGTAATATAAACAGTGCTGGATGAGTTACATTCCAAAGTTTAATACTTTTAAACTTTGGGTTAGGGGTTTGTTCAGATCTCTGTTTCTGAGTGTGAGTAATTGTATGACTAAAGCCTATTAATACAATGGATTTGCAGAGCATGTGATTGATTCTTGACTCACAATCCCCTACACTTTAAAAAAAAAGTACAAAAGCTGTCAATGGGGTGGATTCTTTTACTAGTAAGTACTAGTCAGTGCCATTTAGATACTAATATGCACCCTTTATAGGTAAATAAGGTCCAAAATTGTGGAAATAAATTTGTACAATCTTTGATAGATTAGTATTAAAGAAGATATTCTCCTTCAGTTGTTCTTCACTCCTCACCAGAAGATGGCAGTGAATTGCCCAGTGCAACCAGTAACCCAAAAGTAATACAGTGCACTCTCATTCAAGACATCTATAATGGACCTGGAGAAAGCTAAACATAATTTTTTCTGTTCATCTTAATGACAGTTGCTCAGCTGGTGGACATCTGCTGACATCTCTAACATGTTTATTCTGGACTGGAATCAGCATCTGTTACATTTATGGCATAATCAAAACTTCAGTTTTAGTTGAATTGGTTATACAGTGTTTATTTCATGCATATATAGAGAGAGAGATGAAATCATCGTTAACATACGGAGGCTAGATGACTTTTACCATTCTTTTTGCAGGAATAAGCATCTCAGGTGGGATTGAGTCAAAGGTGCAGCCAATGGTGAAGATAGAGAAGATCTTTCCTGGAGGAGCGGCATCTACCAGTGATGTTCTGAAGGTAACTGATCCTCCTCATATAGAGCATACAGTAGGTTAAGCAGTGTTGTAGTCTAGACAAGCTTATTTGAGACAGAAAATAGAAGTCTGAATAGGTTGAGTCTGACTTAAAGGATTAGTTCACTTCCAGAATAAAAATTTCCTGATAATTTACTCACCCCCGTTATCCAAGATGTTCATTTCTTCCTTTCTTTATTCGAGAAGAAATTAAGGTTTTTGAGGAAAACATTCCAGAATTTTTCTCTATATAGTGGACTTCAATGTGGGTTGAAAGTCCAAATTGCAGTTCCAATGCAGCTTCAAAGGGCTCTACATGATCCCAGCCGAGGAATAAGGGTCTTGTCTTGCGAAATGATCTGTCATTTTCTAAAAAAAAAAAAAAAAAATTCTTTTAACCATAAATGCTCATCTTGCACTAGCCCTGCGATGCATACTAAGACTTTATTAGACGCATTACATAATCATGCTGGAAAGGTCATGCATGGTTAGTTCTTTGTCTGTGTACTTCGGTTCGAAAAGGTAGGGTAGGGTGAAAAACCTCATCTCATTTTCTCCTCCAACTTGCCAAATCGCCCCTCATCATTGTTTTACCTTTTTTGTAAAGGACATTTGACTTTCTCTGTATGTTCGCTTTGTAAACACTGGGTCTGTGTTTGCGCCTACATCACACGTGATCTTTCCAATGTGATTACTTAATGCAGAGGTCTCAAACTCAATTCCTGGAGGGCCGCAGCTCTGCAGAGTTTAGCTCCAACCAACTCCAGCTCACACCTGCTTGGAAGTTTCTAGTAATCCTGAAGACCTTGATTAGCTGGATCAGGTTTGATTAGGGTTGGAGCTAAACTGTGCAGAGCTGTGGCCCTCCAGGAATTGAGTTTGAGACCAGTGCCTTAATGCGTAAAGTCAAGCTAGTGCAAGATGAGCATTTGTGGTTAAAAGTATACACTTTTTTTTTTTTTTTTTTTTTTAGAAAATGACCGATCGTTTCGCTAGATGACACCCTTATTCCTCGTCTGGGATCGTATAGAGCCCTTAAAAGCTGCATTGAAACTGTGATTTGGACCTAAAACCTTAATTTCTTTTTGACTGAAGAAAGAAAGACATGAATATCTTGGATGAACAATTAATTACATTTTCTGAAAATTTTTATTCTGGAAGAGAACTAATCCTTAAGACCAGAAGAAAGTCAAGAAACTCATGTTTCTGAGTCTATTACAAGACCAAGACAGAAAATATGGATTGAATAAGCTGGTCTCAGCTATAACCCTGCTTTTTAGCAGAAAAACCTAAAAATCAAACAAAACAAAGTGGAATATGTTCTCAAGAGGAGACTGTCTCAATTAAGTGTCTCACACAAACAGTGAGGGGAAAAATGATTTGATCCTCTGCTGATTTTGTACGTTTGATCACTGAAAAGAGAAAAGATCAATCTATAATTTTAATTGGTAGGTTTATTTGAACAGTGAGAGACAGATTAACAAAAAACACATTTCAAAAAAGTTATAAATTGATTTGCATTTTAATAAGTGAAATAAGTATTTGACCCCTTCGCAAAACATGACTTAGTCCTTGGTGGCAAAACCCTTGTGGGCAATCACAGAGGTCAAACGTTTCTTGTAGTTGGCCACCAGGTTTACACACATCTCAGGAGGGATTCCTTCTGAGGATTTTGTCCCTCTCCTCTTTGCAGATCCTCAAGTCATTAAGGTTTTGAGGCTGACGTTTGCCAACTCAAACCTTCAGCTCCCTCCACAGATTTTCTATGGCTAGGCCACTCCAGGACCTTAATGTGCTTCTTCTTGAGCCACTCCTTTGTTGCCTTGGCTTTGTGTTTTGGGTCATTGTCATGCTGGAATACCCATCCACGGCCCATTTTCAATGCCCTGGCTAAGGGAAGGAGGTTCTCACCCAACATTTGACGGTACATGGCCTTGTCCATCGTCCCTTTGATGCTATGGAGTTGCCCTGTCCCCTTAGAAGAAAAACACCCCCAAAGCATAATGTTTTCACCTCCATGTTTGATGGTGGGGATGGTGTTCTTGGGGTCATAGGCAGCATTCCTCCTCCTCCAAACACGGCGAGTTGAGTTGATACCAAAGAGCTCGATTTTGGTCTCATCTGACCACAACACTTTCACTTAGTTCTCCTCTGAATCATTCAGATGTTCATTGGCAAACTTCAGACGGGCCTGTACTTGTGCTTTCTTGAGCAGGGGGACCTTGCGGGCACTGCAGGATTTCAGTCCTAAACGGCGTAGTGTGTGACCAATTGTTTTCTTGGTGACTATGGTCCCAGCTGCCTTGAGATCATTGACAAGATCCTCCCATGTATTTCTGGGATGATTCCTCACCGTTCTCATGATCAATGAAACTCCACGAGGTGAGATCTTGCATGGAGCCCCAGACCGAGGGAAATAGATAGATATTTTGTGTTTCTTCCATTTGCGAATAATCACACCAACTGTTGTCATCCTCTCTCCAAACTGCTTGGCGATGGTCTTGTAGCCCATTCCAGCCTTGTGTAGGTCTACAGTCTTGTCCCTGACATCCTTGGACAGCCCTTTGGTCTTGGCCATGGTGGAGAGTTTGGAATCTGATTGATTGGTTGCTTCTGTGGACAGGTGTCTTTTATACAGGTAACAAACTGAGTTTAGGAGCACTCCCTTTAAACGAGTACTCCTAATCTCAGCTCGTTACCTGTATAAATGACACATGGGAGCCAGAAATCTTGCTGATTGATAGAGGATCAAATACTTATTTCACTTATTAAAATGCAAATCAATTTTTAACTTTTTCTGGATTTTTTGTTGTTATTCTGTCTCTTGCTGTTAAAATAAACCTATCGTTTAAATTATAGACTAATAATTTCTTTGTCAGTGGGCAAACATACAAAATCAGCAGGGGATCAAATTATTTTCCCCTCACTATATTTGATCTTATTCTTTACCATTGCTGCAAATAATGTATAAGGATATTGCTGGTAGGATTCATGCTAGCATTATTAGTTGATGAATAGTGTGTTTGACTTCCAATCATTATTAGAAGGTTTCTGGTAATGATCAACGGCTGCAGGCCTTGTGATTTCTGTTTTGGTTAAAGCTAGCACTCAGTTACATTAGCTGAGCGCAGAGGCATTTTTATATGCTTAAGTGGTGCAACTCATTCATCATTGATGAATTACATCAACCAGGCCAGAAAACATAATATTTGAGTCAGCTGCTTCTTTTTAAGGAGGCTTTCTGCACTTTTCTTTTTCACATGTCCACTGAAGACCCAGCTATGGTCTTGCTGGTATACCAATATGTTTTTTTTTTCTGATGGAGCTATTACATCAAGCATGAAGTTGGTTGTTATGGCAGTAATTTCAGCAGGTGTACACACACTTTATGTGTCTTTGCATCTGTACGAAGTGAAGCAGAATGAGGGATGAAGGTCACAAGTTGAGGGCACGATACCAACAGCGCCTCTGTGACCCTGTATAAAAGGTTAAAACCCTGGAATCCCATGTGTGTTTGTGCGCTAGTGTGTTTGTCAAGAGAAGCCGCATCCTTGTCGATTACAGCCTATCAGGTGACAGCATTTCCCTAGCCTGCTCTGAGAGGCTTGTGTTGCCACACTCAGAAGATCTGGTGTCAGGCTCAAAACCCTTCAGCTGCCAAGAACATCCACTCATCTCTGCCCTCCACCAGGACCTGGTGTGAAAGACTAGTGGATATTTCCATTCATACCAAAGGCTGACTAATTTACATTCCACTCAATTCACTTGTTGTCTCACCCTGAAGCCGTGAGCGGCTCTTCAGAGCGGCTATCTTCCCTGAGCTCTGCAGATTAACAGGCCTGCAGAGGGAAAGTGTGGAGCGCCCTGTTGACATACTTCCTTTTCCTGTTGTCTGACTGATAGCTGTATTATCTGAGCGGCAAGTATGCTCCGGCAGCATGGAGGTCAGGTTTCTCTCATACATTGTCTGCAGTCACATCCCTCTTATCAAACGTTGTTGACACGCATGGCAGACTGAGGTCAGGTGTTGTGTATGTGTCGGGGCTCCATAGAGTCTGCTCGTTCGGCTCATGTGTAATTAGTACAGCACTCTCTTTTTCATCTTGATTATAGTCTGCTGTGTTGATCTTGATAGTCATTCTTCAGCTTATAAATACAAAGGGCTTCAGTTTAATAACAGATTTAAGTATTATTTAGACATTTTCTGGAGAAAATGTAGGGGTCTTTTATCTGTGCAAAACTAGCCACCACAAGGTGGCTTGGTAACTTTCTCAGCAGCTATTTGTTAAGCCATTACTAGGGTGTTGTGAGTGGTTGCTAAAGTGATGATGCAAATGGTTATACAGTTGAAGTCAAAAGTTTACACACACCTTGCAGAATCTGCAAAAGGTTAATTATTTTACCAAAATGCATGTTATTTTTTTTATTTAGTACTGAACGGAAAAAGATATTTTACATAAAAGGCAATTACACATAGTCCAAAAGAGAAAATAATAGTTAAATTTAAAAAAACAAACCTGTTCAAAAGTTTACACCCCCTTGATTCTTAATACTGTGTTGTTACATGAATGATCCACAGCTGTGTTTTTTTTTTTTTTTTTTAGTGATAGTTCATGAGTCCCTTGTTTGTCCTGAACTACCTGCTGTTCTTTGGTTTTTTAGCATTTTTGTGCACTTGAACCTTTTTCAACAATGATTTCGAGATCCAGCTTTCACACTGAGGACAACGGAGGGACTTATGTGCAACTATTACAGAAAGTTCAAACGCTCACTAATGCTTCAGAAAGAAAAATTATGCATTAAGAGCCGGGGGTGAAAACTTCTTGAATTTGAAGATGAGGGTAAATTTACCTTTTTGTCTTCTGGAAAACATGTAAGAATCTTCTGTAGCTTCTGAAGGGCAGTACTAAATATGATATTTAGGCAAAATAATAAAATCTTTCAGAAGGAAAACACGATGCATTAAGGTCCAGGGGTGTAAACTTTTGAACAGAATGAGGATGTGTACATATTTCTTATTTTTCCTATTTTGCTGGCTCTTAATGCATCGTTTTTTCTTCTGGAGCCTCAGTGAGTGTTTGAACCTTCTGTAATAGTTGCATATGAGTCCCTCAGTTGTCCTCAGTGTGAAAAGTTGGATTTCAAAATCATACGGTCGTTGTTGGAAAGGGCTCAAATACACAAAAATGCTGAAAAACCAAAGAATTTGTGGGACCTGAAGGATATTTCTGAAGTACAGCGAGCAGTTTAACTGTTCAGGACAAGCAAGGGACTCATTAACAACTATAACTAAAAAAAAAAAAAAAAGCTGTGGATAATAGTAACTTTAATTTAGAATCAAGCGTATGTAAACTTTTGAACAGGGTCAGTTTTATAAATTCAACTATTATTCTTTCTTGTGGACTATATGTATATGCCTTTTATGTGAAATATCTTTTTCAGGTCAGTACTAAATAAAAAACAACATGCATTTTGTATGATCCCTCTTATTTTGGTCAAATAATTAACATTTTGTATATACTTCAACTGTATATATATATATATATATATATATAAAAATTGCATGTTACTTTTAACCAGCATTGTCTGCCCCAAATAGACATTTAATCACTTCAAAATCTGGATTTGAACTTTCAAAAATCTGAAAATATTTGAAAATATGTTTCTATTCAGCTGTAGAAACAGCAAAAACATTGATTTCTACTCTTCCCTGAGTCATCTTCTTTCTCTCTCTCTTCATGCACACAGTGACATACTCTGCTGTCCGCTGATAAATGACTCCACTTGTCCCCTGAAACCATAGAATGCTTTGGTGATTTGTTTTTAGTCAAAAAGGCAGATGGCATACAAAAAAAGACTGATGATGTCCCTGCGGTCTCCTTAATGTAAGTGCTGTTTGAAGGGGGATGTCAGCTTAAACAAATCTTAGGCCCCTAAATGGCCATGAAAGGACACAAACAGAGTGTGTTGCATTAAGTATAATATTTTGAAATACTCCTCATAATGCTTTTAAGTAGTTCTTGTGTTGTTCTTTTGGGTTGACTCAACATGACTGAAATAGTCTTGTTGTTGCGGGCTAAATTGTAAGCCTACTTGCATTTTACATCCTTAATGTGACATTTCTGAGTGAAAAATGATATTTTATAACATGATATATAACTGGGCATTACATGGAACTAGTGGTGTGCAATAATGACAGATATAATGTAATATCATAAAACTCTGGAATTATGTAGATGACGATAACTAGACAATATTTTGCTGAGCTTGTTACTGTGCTGGTATTTTGGCAGGTTTCGCACTGCTGTGGACAGCTGACTTCCAAAGCCTTTGATATTCTTCATATTCTGTGATATGGTTAGTTTGCAAGAGTAACAGAATTTTTCTTTTCCATTAGGTTTAAATAGACTTTTACATTTTATGGGTGTTTTTACCTTTATAAGGCCTTTACATTTGCATAAATAATGTTTAGATGTTAGAAAAAAACATTGAATACTGATATTCAAAATGATTTTGGGAAAAAAAGAATAAATGCTTTAAATATAAACCTAAAATCGCCAGTAGGAGGTGACAAATCACTGCATGAGTGAGTCATTGAATCATTTATTCAATCGATTCGTTCAAACAGGTGATTGATTCAGTAACGAACCAGCATTGTGTGTTGCTCAGAGACGCAAAACAGTACTGCTGTGGCGTTGTTTGAAACTACAGTAATTTTGTTGACAAAATAGAGTATTCTAAAATATGTCAATTAATATTAACTTGTTTGTTGGATATAAAAATCAATATCACATATGCAATCATGCCGATATTTGGAGAAAAAAATATTGATGTGATATTAACTTTATCAGGTGATGTAAATATAAAAAAAATATATGTAAAAAATTTTTTGTCTGTACATTGGAAGTCAGTGGTCAACAACATTCTTCAGAATATCTTCTTTTGCGTTTTGCAGAATAAATAGTTATACTCTTGTAGAAAATAATACGCCAAAATAATAAATGTTTTCCATTTTTCTTTATATAAGAATGAACAGAGAAATATGTCTCTATAAGAAGACAACAGTGTTTGTTCTATCTAATAAAGAGCATGAAAACAGACCCTGACCGCTAAGAATGGGTGTAGAGAGTTCACTGAACAGGTGCATCCTGGTAAGAGATCGTGACTGAGGAAATGTGCCTACTTTGAACTAAAGTGCATTTGTGAGCTCAGCTGCACTTTGTACTTTTTTCCTGGCAGGAAAGACATAATTCCAAAGACACGCTCCTGCATCTGTGTGAGTGTTTAACTTTTGGGTTATGCACACCTAGAGACTGGTGCACATAATTTGGTACAGCTCACTCTGATTTGACTCTTTTCCTCTTATATGTAACTTGTTAGTGATGTCAGAGATAGGAGAAGGAGTTTTGATGAGAGCTGATGGATATGTCATGTGTTTTGACCTGAAAGACCTAAACATCTGTTCTTCTGGTCTGCCAATGGTTACAATCAGAGAGAAAAACATCCATTTCTGAAGTATAATAAGCTGATGTCATCCACTGGCAGAGCCTTGACATACACACAGTCTGAAACAGGCCAGATGAGATCATTCGCAGGTATTAATGAAGGAGAACAAAGGAAACGAGTGGCATCCTGTGCCTCCAGCATCTGCTTTTTCCTGCCATTCAGAGAGCGCACGGCTGTCTGTGCTCTGCCAGAAATACTCAGGGATGTGTCAGGAAAACAGACATCTGCGTTAATGATCAAGTCCTACACCTGAACCTTTCTAGAAATCTCTCTTTGTGTGTGTGTGTGTGTGTAGGCTGGATTCGAACTGGTGTCGGTAGATGGAGAGTCCCTCCGAGGTGTTACACATCAGCACGCTGTGGATGCCATTCGAAGGGCTTTCAGCAACAAGGCCAAAGACCCCATGGAGTTTATCGTCAAAGTTCCCAAGAACCGAAGAGACTGACTGAAACAGCCTGAAACTCAATGAGTTTGTGGTAAAGGCCCCGATATACTTATGGCGAAGTTTTTTTTCATTCTTCTCTTGGGTAAAACGAGCAGTGAGAGCAGCGATTAGATGAATATGTAAATATACACACTCTTCTCTTAAAAACAAAATAAACATAGAACAAAAACGACAGCGATAAGCAGAAGTTAAAATAATAGTTCACCCAAAAGTGATGTACTCATTCTCAAGGCATTCTGGGTGTAGATGACTTTCAGACTATTCTTTCAGACGAATCCAATCGGAGTTATATTTAAAAAAATGTCCTGGCTCTTCCCAGCTTTGTAATGGTAGTGAATTGGTGTTATTTTTCAACAGTCCAAAAGAAGTCCAATAAAATGCATCCATCCGTCATAAAAAGTTCACCACATGACTCGGGGGTGAAAAAGTCCTCTTTAAGTGAATCTATGCATTTGTGTAAGAAAAATATCTATATTTAAAACTCTATAAACAGTAATCTCTTGCTTCCGCTAACTGTCATGCGCATGTTTCACAATAGAACGCCATTCGTAGACATAGTGTAAGCTACAGCAAGAATATACTAGTCTTGCGAAAACCAGTGGAACAAAGGAAGGAAAGTTTCCTATGTTTAGCAAAGAAAAAACAGTCTCCTCTTGGTTTTTATTGAAAGCCTCTAGGGCTGTCCTCGACTAAAAATTTTTTGTTCTGGTCGACTAGTAGTCGTTCATTTTAAGGATTAGTTGCCTATTAGTCACACGTTTAATAAACCATATGACTCATAATAATGAGCCTTTAATTGCCTACATAGCCTAATAAGTGCTTAAGCGAATGTTAAAAAGCTTGCCACAGAGCACCGGCAGATATAATAATTATGAATGTTTCAGAGAAAAACAGCAAGAACACTGCATTAACGTTTTTCTAATTTATTGATAAACTAGTGCTTTCTTTGTTTTTGGCTTAAGAGATGAAGTCGGTGACACTGACACTGTATGCATGTTGTATATGTATTACACAATCTGAGAATATTTGTTTTCTATTTGAATTGGTTCATTTAAAATTAGACATTTCACTCTCTATAGATAGCCTATATTTTTTATTGTCTGTAAGGCAAGTATACACAGAGTTTCGAAGTTTCGTGCTCAAGTTTACAGAGACAGAGATGGCAGAAAGTGCATCCTGTTTGCTTTCATTATTTTACAAAAGTACAACGTATTGTTGTTATTCTGAGTGCACGCAAATAAACATGTGTTCCTTTTATCTATATGACCAAGATAAAAGTAGTATTTTAAGAGCAAGTGATTGCACCGACGCCTCCATCTGTCATGCAGTGAGCATTCTACTATTCAGCTTTCACAGACACTTCAATAACACACATTTTTCTATGTTAACGTTAGACTGAGTGGCCATGTAAAGTTGCTACTACTTGCATATTTCAGATGGAAAGCCATATTTGAGGTCGATGAATGAGCATTTGGATGTCCTGCCCGATATATTATATTACCACATAGACCAGCAGTTAATGACTTCGCCACTTCCTGTGATTTTTTTTCTGTGACTAAGTGACTAATAAAATTTTGGTTGACCAAGCCTCTTCTCGTCGACTAACGGTTAGTCGACTATTAAGGGGAAGCCCTAAAATCCTCAAACATTTATTAATTTTTTTGACAAATTGTCGTTTTGTACTTCTAATTCATGACCAGTGTTTTGTTTTGTTCTCTCCACTGTGCCTCCATGTTCGTCACTTCTCATCTGAGCTTACGCCGCATTCCAGATTGGAAGTGCCAACATCCGAGTTGAAAATGTCCCACTTAAAACCTCACTGAGTTCCAGTCTATCACACGTCACTTTAACATATTGACCTCATGAAGTTTCGTATTTTTGTCAATTATGGCAAAAACAGAAAATAATTAACTTAAAATTCTGCTGTTTTGAAAACAGCTTTTTACAGTTTTTACCCAGCAGGCACTGGATGTCAATATAATGTCAGGTTGATGTTGGACCCCAATGTCAGACAGTTGATGTCAATTTGACTTTGACTTAATGTTGGATTTTGGTTACACAACCTAAAAACAACAAAATATCAACGTCAGCTGACATCGGTATTGGACATCAAATTAACAGTGACATTAGACATTGAATTTACATTGAATTTTGGTCATCGCAACCGAAATTGAACCAAATATCAGTGTCTTATGTTATTGTGTGCCTGCTGGGTAGGTTTGACACAAGGAAACTCCACACTATGCTCACTGGAAGCAGTGACGTCAAAAGACGCGTCTCGCTGAAGATGTGGTTGATCGATCTGCCCCGAGTTTACAGGTCAGATGTCTGACTTCAAGCGATGTTCCAGACGTTATTAACAAATAAGAGGGGGGAAAATCTGAATTTCGAGTTGTCTGGAACACAGCATTACGCTATGTCCAATGTCATCCGCTGGAATGGTTATGACAGATAGCGAAAGCTAGAGATTATTGTTTATAAACTTTTATACTACGGGGCCGTTGAATGAATTTAACGATTAACAACTTTAAAAACTTCGACATTCTTCATAAGCAAGGAAAATGAACAAAGTTTCACTATTACTAGAGACGCACAGACTGAGATAGGTAATTCCCGAGCTTAATCTCTCTCTCCCTCTCTTTCCGTCTGTCTGCCAGTCTGTAGGTCTGTCTAAACTTCATTATTAACTGCATTAGTTTGCTATCAACGGCTCAAGTGTCGTTACTAGGTCTAAAATGACGTTTTGGAATTAGCAACGAAGGCGTTGGATGAGCTGTGTAAGAAATGAATCCCACTCACTATAGCGGTTTAAGGACAAAAACCGAACAAATGTCTTGAAATATATCATCTGATCGATGTCTATCGATGTATAAGCAGAATAATTGTCTTCGGTATGTTAATTCCTTGAGGGGTGTAGTTTCAAAGAATTCAACGGCCCGTCGTCAATTATTTCTTACTTAAATATGGATATTTTTTGTGTTGATTCGCTTCAGGAAGCCTTTATTCAATCCCCTGGAGCCATGTGGGACACTTATTTATGATGGATGAATGCACTTTATTGGACTTCTTTTGGACTATTGACAAAATAAAACTCATTCACTTTGATTTTAAAGCTTGGAAGAGCCAGGACATTTAATATAACTCCATTTGGATTTGTCTGAAAGAAAAACAAAAAGAAAGTCATATACACCAAGGATTCCTTGAGGGTGAGTAATTCGTTTTTGGGTGAACTATCCCTTTAAGACAGATTTACGGGTAGATTTACCCTCAACCCATCCAAAATGTAGATGAGTTTGTTTCTTCATTGGAAAAGATTTTGAGAAATTTAGTATTACTGTATACCACTTGCTCCCCAATGAATCCTCTGCAGTGAACGGGTGCCGTCAAAATGAGAGTCCGAACAGTTGATAAAAACATCACAATAATCTACAAGTAATCCAAATGAGGGTTAGTAAACTGTCAGCAACTTTTCAGCATTTTTGGATGAACTATTCCATTAAGAAAGAATCTGATCATAGCAGATATGTTTGCACAAGTTTTGCAATTCTGTGCTCCAGTCAAGTCATGTCAAGCTTATTTATATAGCACTTTATACAACAGATTTACAGTGTTAAAAATGAAATAAACAGTGTCAGTGTCACTTTCAATTAGAAATTCAACTTCAGTTTCTACTGTGAAGCAGCTCTCCAGTGTGTTTGTGTATTTACTCATGTCTGATTTCGACAGACTGAACAGAAGATGAGATTTCATCGTTGAAGAAGGCAGAGCCCCAGAGCACAGTTACCTGCTGTATTACGTAACCGCCATGGACCAATGATAGTTTGAAGGTGTTTACAGCCGAACCAAACTTTTTTGGCAAGCTGCTTTGATTTCCTGAAACAAACTTCAAACTAACTTTTGGCCTGGTTTTCACGCTAGTTCATTCTTGAATTTAGCTTGAAGTATATCGGGGCCTTAGTGCTGCAAGTTAGAAACAGAAGACACTTGGTTTGAAAGAGAAATCATGCCATTGTGTCCGGTGGGGGTCAAGGCAAACCCCTGAGCAAGAATCCAAAAATGGGCTTCCAGAGAGTGCTATTGGCCATTCACAGATGCTGACCTTTTTCCTTTCCTGTTGAAAGTTATTTGTTTTTGAATCTATTCCTTTTCTATTTTGAATCTGCTCTATGAAACCTAATAAAACAGTCATAGCTCGTCACTTCCACCATTAAGGGATGTGACACCCTGTATAAACATGAGATATTGTGGGTTTCTATTTTTGGCTGGTTTAAGCCTGGAGCTAGATAAGAGCGTGCTGGCATGACATGCTGATAATCATAAGTCATAACACTACCCATCCATCCAGGCTACAGTCTCCACAGTCATGCCTGAGAGAGATTACACACGGCCACAGTATGGATTGAGATTGAGATTAAGTCTTTTTTTCTTTTAAATTGCTGGTTTGGTTTAGTGAATGTCTGGGGGATTATTACAAATGGGGATCCCTGTCTCACTTTACATCCTGTGCTCTAAGTGAATGTCAATTTTTGGCAGAATTATGCTTATACATAGCATTTTTTATATTTGTGCCTTAAAGCTGCACATATGGACTGTGCAATTAAGATCTGAACGTTGTGATGATTGTAGGATCAGTGTTATATACTGATTTTTTTTCTCTCTGTACGCATCTAAAGAAAGCATGTAAAAAGCATCTGGTCTGCATTTTTGCAGTTTGTTTTATTACAAAAGGCATTGTGTGATTATAAATAAAAAAGTTAAATATTGCTGGTTTCCATTGTGTAAATTTTTTCGACACTAATTCTAAAGTCCAAATTATTAAAGATATGCTATGTCATTTTTGGTTGGTTGGTTGAAGCATAAAACCAAAGTTATTGCGAAGGAACATTGTTTTGCTTACATGAGTTGTGCTTCGGCTCCATGGAGCAATCTGATTGTTTGAAACTCATTTGTGTGACCATAATGAAATCAGTCAATAAAGAAAGAAAGACGGATATACGAAAAATGACGACAAAAAATGTCTTATGAGCAGGTAAGTAACATATATCAGGTTGTATGATTTGTTTTAAATAATGTTGTGCTTGTCAGCGCTGAAATTATGAACCATTGAGATCAGTGTTTTAGTGCTTAAAAAACTGAGCTTATGAGAGTAAAGTTGTAATATTTCAAGAATAAAGATGAAAGTACGAGAATAAAGTTGAAATGTTTTGAGAATAAAGTCAAATTTCCGAGAATGAAGTAGAAGTGTTCCGCGAATAAAGTCAAAATGTTTCGAGAATAATGTTTAAAAATTTTGAGAATAAAGTCAAAATTAAGAGAATTCATTTGTAGCAATCACAAGATTAAAGTTATAATATTTTCAGAGTATGTTCTAGCCTATTGCACATTCAAGCTTATGGCCTGGAAACTTCTCCCAGTTCTCCCAGTCCGGTCCATTTGCATGTGCAGGCTATGCTCTCAAAATATTAGGCTACAACTTTAATTGCTACGATGCAGTTGTTGAACCATTTCGACTTTATTCTCGAAACATTTCGACTTTATTCTCGAAACATTTCGACTTTATTCTCGAAACATTTCGACTTTATTTTCGTAATTTTGACTTTATTCTCAAAATGTTTTAACTTTATTCCTGTAATTTCGTCTTTATTTTCGTAATTTTGAATTTATTCTCATAATTAAATTTTTTTCTCATAATTTCGACTTTATTCTCAAAAAAATTTGACTTTATTCTCTAAATTCCAACATCATTCTCTAATTTTTTCGACTTTATTCTTGAAATATTTCAACTTTATTCTCGAAACATTTCGACCTGATTCTCGTAACTTCGACTTTATTTTCAAGATATTTAAACTTTATTTTCAAAATATTTTGTCTTTATTCTCGTAATTTCAACTTTATTCATGAAATATGTTAACTTCATTCTCAAAACATTTTGTCTTTATTCTCGTAAATTCAACTTTATTCTCAAAACATTTAGGCTTTATTCTTGTAATTTCGATTTTATTCTTGTAATTTCGTCTTTATTCTCGCAACATTTCGACTTTACTATCGTAATTTAGTTTTTTCCTCAAATTTTTTATTTTATTCTCAAAATATTAAGACCTTATTTGCATAATTTTGACTTTATTCTCAAAATATTTCAACTTTATTCTCGAAACATTCGAAACATTCTACTTTATTCTCGAAACATTTTGACATTCTCGTGATTTCGATTTTATTCTCGAAACATTTCGACTTTATTCTCGTAATTCGACTTTATTCTCGAAAATCTCTACGCTATTCTCAAAATATTTCAACTTTATTCTCGAAACATTCGAAACATTCTACTTTATTCTCGAAACATTTTGACATTCTCGTGATTTCGATTTTATTCTCGAAACATTTCGACTTTATTCTCGTAATTCGACTTTATTCTCGAAAATCTCTACGCTATTCTCAAAATATTTCAACTTGATTCTCGTAACTTCGACTTTATTTTCAAAATATTCCGACTTTATTCTCGTAATTTCAACTTTATTCTCAAAATATTTTGACTTCATTCTCAAAACATTTATACTTTATTCTCATAATTTAAACTTTTCTCTCGTAATTTCAACTTTATTCTTAAAATTTCGACTTTATTCTCAAAATATTTCAACTTGATTCTTGTAACTTCGACTTTATTTTTTAAAATTTCGACGTTATTCTCAAAACATTTCAACTTGATTCTTGTAACTTCGACTTTATTCTCATAATTTCAACTTTATTTTCGTTAATTTGACTTTATTCTCAAAATATTTCGAGTTTATTCTCGAAACATTCTACTTTATTCTCAGAATTTCAACTTTATTCTCGAAATATTTTGACTTTGTTCCCGTAACTTTGACTTTATTCTCGAACCATTTTGACTTTATTCTCAAAACATTTTGACTTTATTCTTGGAATTTCTACTTTATTCTCAAAAATTCTACTTTATTCTCGAACCATTTAGACTTTATTTTCATAATATTTTGATTTATTCTCAAAATATAACTTTTTTTTTATATTTTAACGTGGCACTAAAATGCCATCCTAACTATCAGATCAGGTAAAAACATGTAAACTGTTTTAACTTGGCTAGCAGGCTATTTATGTACAAACGTACCAATAATACTAATAACTGGTTTTGAGTTTGGCATTATTGCGGCAATGAAACCAATGCCCAGGAAATGTGATATGCTTTGCAAACTAAAGCCAAGCTGGTGTTGGTTCATGTTTTATTACGCACACTGTCACTTTCCCTTTCCCTGTTTTCACTACGTTATCAATCAGCCATATTGGCGGCACTGAATGTAAACAATACCACTAAACCAAACGAAACTTGCATATATTGCTGACTATTGCTGCAGAAAAATATCAATTATTGTCATGTTTTGGGCTGTACTAATCGAATACAATATGTTTAAAAAGAAAGCTCTAAAAGTTATATACAAGTCAAATTGTTAACTCAAGATTTAAAGTGTACATACATTTTCAAAAAACGCCTGACTCAGAATGAGGCAACTTTCTTTTAATTAAAAACACATTTTTACAAGAAATATACAACATGAAAATATACATACATGACTACAAAGGCTACAGATTGACAAAGGAAACATACACAAGCACATACATGAGGGCAAAAAGATTAAACGTTAATTTGCTTTGGTCTATTCACAGTGGTTACACCTTAAAGATATTTTGTGTGTGTAAAAACAAATATATTGAATATGTCAATAATATTACAATATGAGGAATATTTACACATGTATTTTTTAAGGGCATGATTGACATGTCAGGAAGAAATGCACAGGACACTGTCCAAGGGGTAAGAGAGCTCTTTTTTCGTACACTCATAACATATCTGTGCTACAGAGATGATAATCTGAGCAGGGAGAGAAAAATATGGCATCATATCTTCTGATTCTCAGGTAGGCAATGATGAATGTAGATAAAAATGAATAGAAGCGATACAGGACTAGACTAATATCAAACTGATTTTGAGCAATACTGAAAATGAATAATTTGGCATTGAATGAAAAAATACAAAAATGATTATCACATAAATAAAGTGTCTGTTTTACTGAAGGAACATTGAGAGTATATTACATTGTTTTGTATAAAAGGAAGCACTGAGTGAAAAATGTGTATACAGTATGTATATAACTATAAGCAGATAAAGATAAAATGGAAAATACATAACAGATTATCTTTGGTTGTGATGGCTAAAATGTGAAATTGCAGGAAGAGCTCCTCATTTCATAATTGTTTTGCCATTAGGCTTTATCTGTCTTCAATGATGTCAAGTCTCAATGTAGCAATGCCTTGTCAGGCAATGTTCTTGCAACTTTTCTACAATATGATCAAAAATTAATGCTTTATGATTAGAGAAGGGAGAATATGAAAGCACTAGCTACTGTATGAAATACTGTCAGAGCTCCCCATGAACATGCTATGGCAAAGGACCCCTCTGGACAAAAAGGTGTGAAATATGCAATTCATGTTTATTAAACCCACAAAGTTACCTGTGTTACCACAAAATAGCCCGAGGTGCTATATATAAAAATATACATCATATATATATATTTAATTCTTCCTCTCTTTTTTTAAAGTATCTGTTCTGTAAAAACAACAAAGTTTATATAGTGTATATATCCCTTTAACAAAACAACCACAAACATTTGATTAGTATTTCTCAGATTGTATGCAAATCTAACATAATATCTATGCATCTATGCATTCATCAACTATGTCATTACAAAGCAGAACTGGTTGGAAAATCCAACTAGTTGACCTGTGTGATGCCATGACGTGACTCGACGGCAGACTGTCTGGCCACAGAAATGCTACGGTGTCATGCACACATGCTATTCACTCTGTACAGTGTGCATGGCAATACTCACAAAGAAAAGAAAAAATATATTTGCCTCTATATTTGCTAGTTATATCTGCTAATAGATCATCTAATTATAAAAATAACACTTCTACATCAGTGATTAGTATCAAATGTAGCGTAAGCAGCAGGGCTGTGAGATGAAAGGTTCTTGCTGCATAGTGCCGTAAATAGCTGAGAAGATATGACACAATGTTATTGAGGACTTAACACCAGCACAACTAGAACACCAAGAATGAATGCAACAAAACTGCAGTTTCTGTGACCTAATGTGAGATGCTCAATAGAGTGCCTCCAAGTCTCTTCCCATCAGTGTTAATGCTGGTACAATGGGCGAGGCAAGTAGTGTGCTCTGTACTATAAATGATGTGACAAACTCAATGAAACCTTTAGCCTACATGCTGTATTGCCTCCCATTGGTTCTTCAATCTTATAGCTATTTCAGTATATTTCTTTGCTGGGACAGTCTTTTCTGAATGTGTCTAAGGTATAGAGTTGCAAAGGGGTAAAACATTTCCAAAAATGTCCTAATGTTTACAAAATTTCTGGCAAGTTTCTGGAGGGCTGCTGTCCTGCAGAGTGTTAGCTCCAACCCCAATTAAACACGCCTGAACCAGCTAATCAAGCTCTTGCTAGGCAAAGAAACATCCTGGCAGGTGTGTTGAGGCAAGCTACAGCTAAACTCTGCAGGACACCGGCCCTCCAGGACTGAGTCTGGGCACCCCTGGTCTATAGAACATCAACCAATTTAGAAATTTGGTTTGTCAATCTGCCAAAGGTAGTTCACAAAGGACACATTCTAGCATTTGCTCTATGCTACAAATGTCGGATCTTATTTATGTCAACATCAATACCTCAAACTAGTTCAAATCTTATTCAAAATAGTGTCAAATCTTGGAGAGCCATTATCCTGCAGATTTTAGCTCTAACCCCAATTTAACACACCTGAACAAGCACTACTAACTAATCAAGGTCTTACTAGGCATACTAGAAGTTGAGGCAAGTTGGAGCTAAACTCTAAAGGGCAGTGGCCCTCCAGAACCAAGTTTGGACGCCCCTGGCATAGATGCTTTTGAATGGAAAAACATGTCTTTTGCGAACTGCCTGAAATATCTTAAAGAATTCAATTAAATGTGATATTTCTGCATTGCTTTTTCCCCCCAGAATTAAGCTAAATTACAGCCCTAGTGTACTATAGGGGTTTGTCAGGAACAAAGCACCATCTTTGAGGACATCCTTCCCTTCACCAGTGGCATCAGTTAACTGCTGTTCACAGTCATTGTACATTCATCTGAAGTCCCTCACAGGTTTCCGAGGCAGGAAGTGATCATAAAGATGTCTAAATACAAACGTTCCATGTTTTATTGGCCTCTGCGGACATCACTACAATAACTTGCCTTGAACAAGTCTTTCTGAAATATTGTGGAGAAGCATGCCAAATGACACTGCTGTGAAGGCCTTTGCTCCTCACACAAGACACAAGCACAGTGGAAATTCATTTCGGGATGGCAGAGTGAAATGTGGATTAGATTTCAGTGGCAGTGATCTCCTCGAAATGGATCTCATTGCTACGCATGTCAAACTCCTCCATGTCCCTATTCTCCAGCTCAAGACTAAGTTCCCTCATCACACGTTCTAGGTCTCGGTTTCTTCTGTACATCTGGATGTAGTTCTGCTGCAGCTGCTTCTGGTAACGGATCACCTTGTCTTTCTCCTCCTGCCACACCCTGCGTTCATCCTCAAAGGCCTCCAGTTGGTCCTCACTCCGTCTTCTCTCATACATCAGCTCGGCCCGCAGTCGGTCTACTTGCTGACGGAGACCGTGAAGCACATCCACGCTCTGACGCTGCACCTTCGCTTCATCACTCTCGTATACTAGAAACTGCTCTTCACTGCCGTTGTCTCTGAAAGCAGGGCTGATCCCATGAACAATTCCCCCACGACTTTGTGGCAGGGGCAAGCTCATGCACTGGCCCTTAGATGGTAGAGTTTGGGATGAGGGCACTGCCAGGGCCTCTTTAAGACGGATGGACTCTTCCTCCAAACGGCCCACCTTCTCCCGCAGAAGTTCTGCTTCGCTCTTACGGCGCTGCAGCTCATTCTCGCAGACCTCAAGTTCAAGTGTACGGGTGCGGGCTGAGGCGTGGGCTTCCTGCGAGCGAACCTGGCTAGCTTGAAGCTCAGAACGAGCCTCTCTCAACTGGGCCTTCAATGCAACAATTTCATTGGCCTTCTGGCCAAGATCAGCCTGTACGTCCTTCAGCTGCTGCTTCAGCAGAGAGATCTCACCTGACTTCTGACAGACCTGCAAGACAGAAACATTCAAGTTTACTGAATGTAATAATTGATCATTGCTAGGACTGAATGGGTATGAGGTCTCACCTCCCACTTTGTCTCTTCTAGGCGAGGACCTAGTTGAATCTGCTCCTTTTCAAAAGAGGCACATCTCTTCTCCAATGCCTCCCGTTCCTGCAGCAATTGGGAGAAGTCCTCCTGCAATTTCTTCTTCTCCTGCTGTAGCTGGAACACCTGCAACTGCAGGACCTGTTGTGCCCTTTGTGCCTTCAACTGCACCTGCTTCATTTTTGATGCACAGCTCTGCCGAAGGTCCTCCAGCTCTTGCTCGCACCGCTTCTGTTTCTCTTCATACACCTGTATTAAAAAAGACATAAGATTTTACTGACGTTGAATCCACCTTATCTAACAATTCCTTGTCAAACCACTGGTAGGAAACTGATTGTCACCTGACAGATGGCTGCCTCGTTTTCATCCAGGTTGTCCCTGAGTTGCTGCAGCTCCAGATCTCTTTCCCTCAACTTCTCCTCAAGTTCCCGAATGACCCCTTCATACCCTTCTCCTGGAGCCGGGGAGCGGCCACATGATCCACTGTCTGAGAGGGGCTGGCCACGACCACTTAAAGATCCCGTGCTCTTACTAGATGATGACCGACCACTGTCAGAGTTAGAGTGTCCGTGGCCACCGCTGGAGCGCGTGGTTTCCATGTGCCCGGTGGGCACCTCACTCTGTGCCAGGCTGTACCCTGTGCTGCTATAGGTGGGTAGGCTGGAGAGTGAGTTGCGGCCTGAGTCGGACATAGTGCAGGACTGGCTACTCCGTGCATTGCGCCCCCCACTGTAAGAGTTACGCTTCTCCTGACAGCCCAACCCTGCTACAGTGCCAGGAAGTAAGAGATTGAGGCTGCCCTGACTTTCAGACAGACTGCCTCCTGACCGTGGAGACAGATACTGCACAGAGTTGCGATTCTTGGGCACAACAGGCTTAAAGGCAGTGGGACGGATCAGTATCTTCTCCATACTCTGTGATCAAAAGTAAACATAGTAAAAGGTTAAAAATAACAAATGTGTAGCGTGTATTAGCACTTGTGCTTATTCTTTTTTAGGCTGTAAAATTTTTTCTTTTATGTTTACCTCCCAGACTCACCTTTTCCAGCCTGCCTGACACTGGGACGAGTTTGGGAGGAGGGCCACCAATGTTACCATTCATGCCTCTGTTATCATGAGGCTCTTCGGTATCACTGGACGGGCTGCACGTAGTCACATGATTATCATTCCAGTCGCCAACTGGCTCGTCACTCAAATAGCCGTAGTTGCCATTGCCAGCAGAGATGAGGGTAGAAGACTTGTTCTTAGTGGGTAGAGGAGGCTGGTTGGTGAGAAGATGCTCCTGTGAGCTGCCGCTGCGCAGCGTGCCCTCTTGCTGTCTGAAACAGCTCGTAGCTGGTGTGGGTTTGCGATACTTGGCGCCAAAGTCGCTGGCGGCTCGGCAGTGGCGTTCCTGGTAGGTACGTCCAGAGATGAGGCTGCTGACGGAGCCCATGGTTCCTGCCACAGCTACGGAGGGGGAATGAGACACTGAGCAGCACTGCTGCACGTCAGCGCTGGGTTTTGAGTGATCAGTGGGCACAGGCAGTGCCTGAACTAGAGCCATGGCGAATACACGCCCAGGACACACACTCTGTGGAGAAAAAAAACAGGAAGACAGGGAATTAAGATTACAGTCTAAATGGGCTGATTGTTATGTAACCTGTAAAATGGATCTTATAATTGCACAGTTTTTCATTTTAATTTCAATTGTGCAATTTCTCCCTGTAACTTTTCACAATATTGACACAGAATGAGATCATGATCTCATTACAGGTTATTGAGGTAAAAATGCTTACAAGGGCACAATGGTGATGGTTGCCCTTTGTAGGGATTAAACAGCAACCTGTACATTTTGGGTCTAGTGGGCACTAACATTCCTCAATATTGTTCTACTACATGCTATAACTATAAAGTCCTTAGCTAGCACAGCATAAAATGAATGGGCAATGTAACAGCTCAATTAAAAACAGATAAGCAAGCATTAGCAATGAGTTATGTGTTTGCGAATCAGTATTAGAATTTAATTCTCAGTTGGGTATTCAGGAGTATATATTTAGCCTGCTGCTGTGTGCTAAGAGCAGTCTCACCATGTGGAATAATCTGCAAAGAGTCTGCCAGTCCAATCAATTACACACACCCTCAGTGCACTTCAAAACACACTCCCAATGCACTTCAAAGAGCCACATGCAGGAGGAACACACAGTCTTGAGTCACCAGGAGAGATCAGACCGCCCCAACTGCACTGCCATCCCAATGACCTCTCTGCCAGTCTGACTCAAACTTTTCATAAGACATTCCTTGTTCCACCACATGCCATTTTAGCTGAGGTTTGAATTCTAATGAAGTCAAAGTAGCAGACTTCAGCGTAGGAGGAAAGCGTTTCTGTTCCAACCTTCTCGTCCTGTCTATCACACTGTCCTATTACCCTCTGTGGGGAAGAACTAAATTTCTGGGTGAATACCTGATGGCCTTATGGCCTTAATGAATTATCATTCTCTGACATCGACTACTACTAGTCGAAGTTTTGGACCTATTTAACCTTTGTTAATAATATTTTACACAATTTTGCTATTGGAATTCCACCTCCCTACCTTAATTCACACCTACAAGTGTACACTCTCTACCTCTCATCTAATGAAAGAGAGATGCCTTGTCGTTCCTGCACATTAACTGGGTTTCCATCCAAAGCTGCGAATTTAACTTATGCGCATAATTTGAATTTCGCATAAAACATTTGCGAATAAGCACGGCTTTCCATCCAACCAATCAAAGAGAACAAAATTGTCACTTCTTGATAAACAGGCACTAAATATAACTAAGAAAAGAAGGAGAAACCACTAAATATAATCATTTTCATATATAATAAATGATGTGCGCCTCAAAGCGAACAGACAAAACACAATAAATGCAGTCATTGCTGATCTGATGCTGATTTTAGTAACGCAGTCATGTAAGAGTTCTTGCAGGCAATTGTACAGAAATACTTTGATGGCAGACACAAGTCAAAAACCACCTCAAGCTAGCATAAAAATGCTTTAGTGAATTAAGGGATTTTTTTGGTTTAAATTTGGTATAATGCGATACTTCACAATGCACATGAAAACAGGGTGATGGACGCATTGCTAATGATGAACAAAGTCACTCTCCAAAACTTTCACCCTATCTGAGCTGCCAAGTTCCACTACTGAGACTATCACTTCTTTCAATAAGCAGTTGAAGACATTCCTCATTTCGGACATCTACTCAGAAAAACTGCATGAGGTGCATCATAGGATGCTTTTTAAACAGCATTGATAGAATTTATAATATAATAAAAAAAAATTCTAATTTTATTCAATGTGATTTATTATTGGAAACAATACAAAAAAGCAATTAATCACTACCAAATTTCCAAAAGATCATTTTTTATTAATTAGTGAAAAAAATGTTAATGAAAAAAGTAAGAATTAGAGGATAGACACCTATTTTTTAAGGTTGGAGGGTTGATTCTGCTCTCTTCCTCTACACAAATCCAGGTGCATAGTGAGATGGCAATGGGACTTTTTATGTCACAGCTGATGTTATGGGATGTTAATATTAATAGCAGAATACTTGGATAAAACAGTGGGGTGAATGAGATTAAACAGAAAGTTTGAGAGAGAGGAGAAAGAGGGATAGCGTGACTCGCTGAGAGTAACAGTTTCCAGGGTGGTTCTTTGCGAGTGCTTACGCACATGGTTCCACTAACGTAGCTATCAGGTATTTCTGCTTCAGCGCTTCTTAAGAAGTATGTTCCTGCAGCCAGTCCAGCTCGCTAACTGGGCTGTGGCTCTGCTGCAGTGCATAATAATGAGTCTTTAAAGAATTAGTTCATGTCCAGATTAAAAATTTCCTGATAATTTACCTACCCCCATGTCATCCAAGATGTTCATGTTTTTCTTTCTTCTGTCAAAAAGAAAAACATTCCAGTTTCATCATATAGCAGACTTCAATGGGAATCAGCAGGTTGAAGGTCCAAACTGCAGGTTTAACGCAGCTTCAAAAGGCTCTACATGATCCCAGCTGAGGAATAAGGGTTGTATCTAGCAAAACAATCTGTCAATTGGTCAAAAAAAATTATATAGTTATATATAGTTAGTTCTTTGTCCATTTACTTCGGTTCAAAAAGGTACGGTAGGGTGAAAAAATCCAACTCATTTTTCTCCTCCAACTTCAAAATTGGTCGGACATCGTTGTTTTACCTTTTTTTGTAAAGAGCATTTGACTTTGTTTGCATGTTTGCTTTGTCGAGTTAGTGCAAGACAAGCATTTGTGATTAAAAAGTGTATCAATTAAAATTTTTCGAAAATGACAGATTGTTCTGCTAGATAAGACCTCTATTGCTTAACTGGGGTCGTGTACTGCAAACTGCAATTTGGACCTTCAGCCTGTTGATTTTCCAATGAAGTCTACTATATGGAGAAAAATCCTGAAATGTTTTCCTCAAAAACCTTAATTTCTTTTCGACTGAAGAAAGACACGAACATCTCGGATGACATGGGGGTGAGTAAATTATCAGGAATTTTTTATTCTGGAAGTGAACTAATCCTTTAATGCAATAAACACCAACTATGACAAAAAACAGTAAGCAACTAATTGTACAAAAGTGTTTGTACGGGTCAAGGTGCATGAAGAGTTTGAGGACACTTTAGGGGAAAACGATTTGAGCCACAATCAAGTTCTTGAGAACTATCTGCTCTTATCTGTCTATAAGAGCAAAAAAAGACAAGGTCACATCATGCTGGAATCATCATGGATCACTTCACTCTTTTTAAACTCTCTTCAACTTAATTCCACCCCCTTCTCAAAGCCAGTCCTTACCCTTTGTTAAACTCATCCCACACAATTCCCACCAAGATTCCAACTGTTACCCTAAAGTTACCCCAAAATGAGCTGCATGGCCTCCAGACAACTCACAGAGCCTCAGTACATCCTGCATCTCATATAAACACACTAACCCAAACACAACCCTGGACATTCTCCCAAAGTCGTGATAATACAATGAGAAGATCCCCTTGGGATCGGCCCCTTTCAATCCTGTGAACTTCAAACCCGCTGGTCAGAGACCCGTCCCCTGCTGAATGACCCCCTGATATCTCTCTTCAGTTCCTTCTCATTGGAGATCTCAAGGGCTAATTATGTTGCCGCACTACTCCATCTCTGCTAAGGTTACTGAAATTCCTTGACCAGTTTTTTTTTTGTTTTGTTTTGTTATACATACACTTGATAACTTAATACTGTGTTGTTACCTGAATGATCCATGTGAGGTTTGTTTTGTTTGTATAGTGATCGTTGTTCATGAGTCCTTTGTTTGTCCTCAACAGTTAAACTGCACATTGTTCTTCAGAAAAATCCTTCAGGGTCCACAAATTCTTTGGTTTTGTAGCATTTTTATGTATTTCAACCCTTTCCAACAATGACTGTATGATTTTGAGATCCATCTTTTCACACTGAGGACAACTGAGGGACTATTACAGCAACTATTACAGAAGGTTCAAACGCAAATTTACCCTCATCTTCAAATTGCAAAAGTTTTCACCCCCAGCTCCTAATGCATTGTGTTTCCTTCTGGAGCATCAATTAGCGTTTGAACCTTCTGTAATAGTTACATATGAGTCTCTTAGTTGTCCTCAGTCTGAAAAGATGGATCTCAAAATCATACAGTCGTTGTTAGAAAGGGTTCAAAAACACAAAAATGCTGAAAAACCAAAAACATCTGTGGAAACTTGATGGATTTTTCTGAAGGACAGCAGACAGTTTAACTGTTCAAGAGAAACAAGGGACTTATTAACAACTTAAAAAAAATCATTACAACAAAGTATTAAAGGTCCCATTTTGTACACATTTCTGGAGGTTTATTTTAGTTGTTGATGTCCTTAAGAATATATATTTGCGGTATAAGTGCCAAAATCCATCTCAATATATTTTTACAGCTCCTTTTTTAGGAGCTCTGTCCAAAACAGGTTGATTTTGGCCCGTCTAATTAATATTCATGAGCCTCTCTTCTGATTGGCCTGTTGTTTTCTGAGTGACGCACAGCCAGGCCAATCACAGGTAACTACGGTCATGTATCGTTGTAGCCGAACCCAGAGCCATAGAGAGAGCCTAGCCTGCTGATACTCAACAGGATATTTCAGAATGATCATTAATGTTGTTTCTTTTTCAAACACCGAATGCAGTAAGCTACATAACTGTTGCTTTAGTAAAGCCCCTTTCACAATGCGCGCTGATTCTTGAAAATTACGGGAACGAGCGCTGTGTCAACAAAAGCCAGAACCATAAAGGCAGTGTTGTAGTGATGATGCACGTTACCCTGCGACTCTTCATGACAAAAAAATACGTGCAAAGAGGAATGAAGCGGCGATCGGGCAGAGCCAGCTCCGCACTATCAGCGCTGAAGCACAGTTTGTTCAGGTTAGTTTCAGTTTAGTGAAATGTACGCGTCGCATTACATCTCACATCCATACGTCACATGTCTTTATGGGTTGTGTGTAAAGCACGCACAGATTCCGGAAAACAACTGTGAATGAACCAAATTAAACAACGCCGGAACAAATCATGGGAAACATTATACCGGAATCGCTGTGTGAAAGAGGCTGAAGTTGACGTGCCTCTGGTCTCTTATATTCACGTTGTTCTGAAGCCTGTGCAATGATGTAGTTTCGACATCTATTGACTGAACAGGGTTTTCTAGATTAGTTTCCGTGTTGTTGTTGCTTAGCAATGTTACGGACCCGATGTTGTCTGGGTTTGACAAAAGGAGGGTGGGACGGTGGTTGGTGCTGGGGTGGTGACTGAAGGCGGTGACTGAGTAGATCGGACGTCACATCGTTACGGAAGTCACAGCGGCTCGTGAAAATGAACTGTCACGTGAATAATGGAGGTCTGGGTCCAGATGCAGGTAAGTATTTTTAATGATATAATAACAAACAAAACAAAACAAAACCAAAAGGCCAACACGGCACAATCCAACATAAACTAAAACATAAACTGAACAAAACAAAAAACAAGGTCTAGGTCAGAATCAGCAACACACAAAATAACATCCAGGACAAAAGACAATGCAGACATGAAGCAGGAGAGAAATGTGAGAGTATTTAAAGACCGGATAATAGTGAACAGATGTGAGTGTAATCAGTGCAAATGACAAAACAGACGTGAAGAATCAGAGTGCAGTGCAAACAGCGACCTCAGGTGGCTGAGGGAAAACCCACAGCCCCGATCATGACAGTACCCCCTCTCTAGGGAACGGCTACCAGACGTTCCCAAAACAAAAATTCTGGAGGGAGGAGGAACGGTGGAAGGTGCATCAGGGGGAGGGATGGCGGGCCAGGCCCGTGCAGCGGAGGAACGTGAGCGGACACCGCCGCCAGAGGAACGTGAGCTGGCCTCGCCGCCAGAGGAATGTCCGCGGGCACCGCCGCCAGAGGAACGCGAACTGGCCTCGCCGCCAGAGGAACGTCAGCGGTCACCGCCGCGTCCGGAACAGAGAACGCGGTCACCGCCGCGTCCGGAACAGAGAGCGCGGTCACCGCCGCGTCCGGAACAGAGAGCGCGGTCACCGCCGCGTCCGGAACAGAGAGCGCGGTCACCGCCGCGTCCGGAACAGAGAGCGCGGTCACCGCCGCGTCCGGAACAGAGAGAGCGGTCACCGCCGCGTCCGGAAAAGAGAGAGCGGTCACCGCCGCGTCCGGAAAAGAGAGAGCGGTCACCGCCGCGTCCGGAAAAGAGAGAGCGGTCACCGCCGCGTCCGGAACAGAGAGCGCGGTCACCGCCGCGTCCGGAACAGAGAGCGCGGTCACCGCCGCGTCCGGAACAGAGAGCGCGGTCACCGCCGCGTCCGGAACAGAGAGAGCGGTCACCGCCGCGTCCGGAACAGAGAGAGCGGTCACCGCCGCGTCCGGAACAGAGAGAGCGGTCACCGCCGCGTCCGGAACAGAGAGAGCGGTCACCGCCGCGTCCGGAACAGAGAGAGCGGTCACCGCCGCGTCCGGAAAAGAGAGAGCGGTCACCGCCGCGTCCGGCACAGAGAGAGCGGTCACCGCCGCGTCCGGAACAGAGAGAGCGGTCACCGCCGCGTCAGGAACAGAGAGAGCGGTCACCGCCGCGTCAGGAACAGAGAGCGCGGTCACCGCCGCGTCCGGAACAGAGAGCGCGGTCACCGCCGCGTCAGGAACAGAGAGCGCGGTCACCGCCGCGTCCGGAACAGAGAGCGCGGTCACCGCCGCGTCCGGAACAGAGAGAGCGGTCACCGCCGCGTCAGGAACAGAGAGAGCGGTCACCGCCGCGTCAGGAACAGAGAGCGCGGTCACCGCCGCGTCCGGAACAGAGAGCGCGGTCACCGCCGCGTCAGGAACAGAGAGCGCGGTCACCGCCGCGTCCGGAACAGAGAGCGCGGTCACCGCCGCGTCCGGAACAGAGAGAGCGGTCACCGCCGCGTCCGGAACAGAGAGAGCGGTCACCGCCGCGTCCGGAACAGAGAGAGCGGTCACCGCCGCGTCCGGAACAGAGAGAGCGGTCACCGCCGCGTCCGGAACAGAGAGAGCGGTCACCGCCGCGTCCGGAAAAGAGAGAGCGGTCACCGCCGCGTCCGGAACAGAGAGAGCGGTCACCGCCGCGTCCGGAACAGAGAGAGCGGTCACCGCCGCGTCAGGAACAGAGATGGCGGTTGTCGCCACCTCCTCCGCAAAGCAGGGGCGCTTCCGCGCCGTCTCGGCACTGCGGGTGTCCATCGCCGCCAGGCAGGCGTAGATGAACTCGAACCGAGCTGCCGACGCCGCCTCAAAGGACATCCCCTCCGTGTCCGGAACCGAGCGGGTGGTTGCTGCCCCCTCAAAAAAAATTCTCCCCGCTGGACCCATCACGGATGTCTGCATTCTGTCACGTGAATAATGGAGGTCTGGGTCCAGATGCAGGTAAGTATTTTTAATGATATAATAACAAACAAAACAAAACAAAACCAAAAGGCCAACACGGCACAATCCAACATAAACTAAAACATAAACTGAACAAAACAAAAAACAAGGTCTAGGTCAGAATCAGCAACACACAAAATAACATCCAGGACAAAAGACAATGCAGACATGAAGCAGGAGAGAAATGTGAGAGTATTTAAAGACCGGATAATAGTGAACAGATGTGAGTGTAATCAGTGCAAATGACAAAACAGACGTGAAGAATCAGAGTGCAGTGCAAACAGCGACCTCAGGTGGCTGAGGGAAAACCCACAGCCCCGATCATGACATGAACAGCTACTTTAAGCAGGCTGTGTGCAGTTTACTGTGGATTGACTGTTTTGAAACTCATATGGTAGTTACATAGCCCCTAGACCTCAGTTATCATGAAAAAAGCCAGGAAATTTCGATTTTGACAATATGGGACCTTTAAGTATCAAGTGTATGTAAACTTTTGAACGGGGTCATTTTTAAAAATTCAACTATTATTTTCTCTTGTGAACTATATGTAAATGTCTTTTATGTAAAGTATCTTATTCAGGTCAGTACTAAATAAAAAAAATAACATGCATTTTGTATGATCCCTCTTATTTTGGTCAAATAATTAACATCTTGCAGATTCTGCAAGGTGTATGTAAACCTTTGACTTCAACTGTATATTTAAGTCCCTGCATTAGATATTTTATGTCACGATTTATTGTGTTAACTGATGGTTAACCTGACAAACACAAGCATCTCTTTCACTCTCGCTCAGTCTTTGATCTCTCCTGTCTCGACAGTGAGAGAATAGTGCATCTCTCTGCTGCAGGTGTTTCTAATCAAATTCCACAGTGAGGTGGCTGGTGGCTGAAATCTCGTTATGATAAGTCTTAATAGCGCTGCTGCCGCCGGAAAAGGATTAGCGGCGAGGTGTGAATCCCCTGGGAATCACGGAGCTTCTCTGTGGAGTCTGAAGGAGAATAGGATGGAATGCCAGCATTGAGCCTGGAACCCAGCAGAGCTCCAAATCTCCGGGCAAAAATCCCTAAACCCTTAATCACATTTGGTCTCTGTTTGGTTCAAGTGTAGTCGCAGGGGCAGGATATTTGATGTGTGTGAAGATCCCGATCAAAGCCTCTTCCCATGGAGACGTTAGACATGACATTGTGGCATCCAACACTAAAGCCTTTGTTCTGATAACGACAGAGTTTTTTGTCCTTAACTGTGCAAACCATATTATAGTAACCTCCTCACTTCACCAGAAGACACTAAGTGAATCAGCTAATTTAAGAATTTATGTCTTACAAATCTGTCAAAACAAGACAATTTTAAAGCACCCCAGAAAAAACGTAATAAACATCGCGTTACATAACCCTCACAGGCACATCCAGAGAAACACAGGAAACTAGAAAGAAGTGGAAGCAGCACAAAGTAAATGCTGACCTCATCTACTACCTCATCTGACTGTTGCAAATGCAACCACACACGCTCATTAACTCTGTGTGTGTGCTCCCAAAAATAGAGAGGACAAAAGTGCATGCTTGGATAAATACGGCTCATGAAAACTAGACAATTAATCCACAAGAATGACCCCTTGTGCTCTAAATAGGGAAAAGTGAGAGCTGCATAGTCTCAGTGCGCTCAAGTGAGAGCCATACAGTGATCAGTGCAAATGATGATATTGTGTTTACCAATTATGAGGCCTCTGGCAGAGCAGGAGCATCTGAGCACTGAAGTGGTCAGCTGTGTTCATTTACATTCTTAAGGGATCTCTATGCCCTGGTGACCTTCTAGTCTTTCTCATTAGTCACTCTATCCATTCCTTCAGTTTCTTTTAATCATTCTATTACCTTCCTGCTTTCCTTTAAGTTACTCATTTTCTTTCCGTAAAGGAATGTCCCGGGTTCATTACAACTTAGCTACAGCATTTGTTGCATAATGTTGCCTACAAACCTGGTAAACCTGGTCTCTGCAAGGACAGTAAGAAGGAAGGTATGTACTTTTCTTGTTTGCATGGAACTGCGGGTAGTTTGACAGACTGTTTGTCTTGAATTAGGAGAATATAAACTTTCTGTTCATGATATACAACAACAAAACCAGCCATTCGCTACATTTAAACCTGGCGGTTTAGAATTATTTGCACTGCTATTCAAAAGTTTGGGATCAGTAAGATTTCTAATGTTTTTTAAAGAATTCTCTTATGCTCTTTAAGGCTGCATTTACTTAAAAAATACAGAATAAAACAGTAATATTGTGAAATAGTATACAGTTTAAAATAATGGTTTTCTATTTTAATATATTTTAAAATATGAATTATTCCTGTGATGCAAAGCTGAATTTTCATTAGCCATTACTACAGTCTTCAGTGTCACATGATCCTTCAGAAATCATTCTAATATGCTGATTTATTACATTTATTATCAATGCTGGAAACTATTGTGCTGCTTAATATTAACCTGTGATTCAGGAACCTTTTTTTCAGAATTGTTTGGTCAATAAAATGTTAATTAGAACAGCATTTATTCAAAATAGAAATCTTTTCTTACAATATAAGTTCTACTGTGACTTTTTATCATTTTAACACATCCTTGGTGAATAAAAGTATTAATTTCTTTCAAAAAAAAAAAGGAAGAATAATAATTTACTGACCACAAACTTTTAAATGATAGTTTATATTGTTATGATTGCTATTTGAAATAAATGTTCTATGTAACTTCTATTTAACTAATTTCTATTTAACTTTTTATTTATTAATTCTGGAAAAAGTATCACTGGTTCCAACAAAATATTAAGCAGCACAACTGTTTTCAACATCGATAATAAATCAGCATATTAGAATGATTTCTGAAGGATCGTTTGACACTAAAGACTGGAGTAATAATGCTGAAAATTCAGGAAAATCACAGGAATAAATTACATTCTAAAATACATTCACATAGACAACAGTTATTTTACATTACTGTTTTTTTCCTGTATTTTTGATCAAAACCTTGATGAACATAAGAAACTTCTTTCAAAAAACATTAAAAATCATACTGATCCTAGACTTGAACGGCAGTGTATATACTATTACAGCATTTAAAAAATATTTTAAGCAAGCTATTTTTCATATTTTTAGTTTCCATTTTAGCTATAGGTTTTCATTACTTTGTTAGGTGCTTTTGTCATTTGTATTTTTATTTTTTTACATTTCTATATAAATTTAATCCATTTTCAGTGTTAGCAATTTTAGTACTCCAACTTAAACTTATTTTATTTATAGTTAGTTTCACAGTTTTTATTTTGATTTCAGCTTTATTTCATTTACTGAAAACTAATTTTAATAGTTTTTATTTCAACACTGTCTGTCATGAAAAGGTTTGTCTTCTCAATATAAAAAAGTCTCACCACAAAAATTTAGATTTTAAACTTAGTTCCCTTGGTTTTACATCCACATTTTCCTGTCACATTAGCTATGTTTCCATCATTTTTATGCATTTTGAAGTATCACATCGGAAATTAGTGATGGAAACACTTAATTTAAAAGAAAAAAAACTCAAGTGTATACGCTCACTTGGGGTGGTTTTTTTACTTGTGCAATAAAGAGTTAATGTGAATGGGAGATGGAAATGCATTTGCTAAATAAATTCTGATGTAGCGAACATAAAACTCACTTAACTAATCTTCTGTTTTAACTGATGATGTCTTTCAGGTTTTTTTTATTTACTGTTGGTTACCAATACCACCATCATCCACTTAAAATGCACTAATTAACTTTTTCCCCCTTTTTTCCAAACTTTGCAAAAGATTTGCTTAATGTTTTGATGGAAACCCAGCTATTGTGTCTTACCATCTAACACTAGATCACATTTCTTCCACATTTAAACGTTACATGTACATCAGTGTGAGTTATAGATATACATCAGTGTCCTGTTCTAGTCACACGTTGGACCCCCCAGAGAGCTTTAACCGGCCGCTCTGCAGCCTGCGGCCCCGCTTCGAGACTTCCTGCCAGCTGCACTGTTATTGTCCCCTCTATCAGATAACTCAGACAATGATACGAAAACACTCAGTTACATTCACAAACACAATGAAAAAAAATCACAGTCACGTGACCGCAGCAGAAAACTAAACACACTGTTAGTGATCTGAAGAACCTACTTTGAAAAACACGAAAGAGGTCTGATTCGGTTCCTGCAATTACAAGGTGTGCATGTGCTTGTGAATTATTCATATATGCCATGGAGAGTAATTGTAGCAGAAATTAGACTTAATTAACAGAGTCTTTGTTATTTACGATGAGGGAAATGAGCAATTTACAGTTACTACAAAAAGCCAAATGGCACAATCAATTAGCTTTAGGTGTCATACATCAGTCAATCAGTGAATTTTATATTTTATGAAGATACAAAGCTTTTTGTGCAAACAAAACAAAAATGACGATTTATTCAACAATTTCTCTTCTGTCTTCTTGTAGCTTCATAACATTATGGTTGAACCACTGATGTCACATTGACTATTTTAACAATGTCTATACTACCTTTCTAGGCCTTGCACGTAGTTGCATTGTTGTCTATGCAAGGTCTGTTTGGTTGTACTTTCCCATCACCAGTACTTACTTTTAGTGCATAAAAGTATACAAAATAGCATTCAGCTTTCTTTTTACTTACAATCTCCTTTGTCCTTATTAGCTAATGTGCAAGACCGGCTCAAACGAATCAGTTAAAGACTCGATAAATTGAATTACCCTGTTATCCAGTCTGAAAAGTCCACCGGCGCCCAAGTCTGGAGAAACAGAGTTTAGTCATGAATGACGCATTTGCAATAATAGAGTCAATGGAGCAAGAGAGAGGGAGTCATTGCCGTCAGCGGACCCGAATATCCTCCTCAGTGTGTGCTAAAATGCTCTGATGGACTGAAATAAACAGATGCAGTCTCTTCTTTCATCCCTTTATTTCTCAGTCAGGAGTTTTATCCTGAAGGATGCCAGTGAGTCACTGATCACACTTTCACAGACATGCTGTCTGAGAATGAGGATTATTCTTTTTGGCACACATATAAAACCACTAAGTGTGTTGTCATTAATTCTGTGTGTAAAATTCTGTGTCAGGAAAACAAGGCGGAATGAGATCACAGGGAGTGTTTGTGTAATTTATCGATAAGGAAGATGAGAGTCTTCTTTACCTCGTCCTATTAGGCAATGTCTCAACCTATGTTTACAAAACCTATTTGGATGTGTCATGCTTCTCATGCTCAAGGATACAAAAAAAGTCAAGTGACAATTTCTATAGTAAATACAGATTTTTGCAGTAACACTAAAATATGTCATGGACTAAATATGGATTTGTAAGTGCAAAATGTTCACCAACACTATATTTATTCAATTTAAAATACAATAAAACAGTAATATTGTGAAATATTACAAATTCAAATAACAGTTTTTATTTAAATAATTTTAAATGTAGTTTATCCTAGTAAAGCCTAAAGGCTTATATGCTGATTTGGTGCTCAAATGTATTTATTTTTTTCTTATTGTCAATGTTGAAAAACTGTTCAACTGCTTAATATTTTTGTGGGAAGTGTGATATTTTTTCTGTATTTTCAGATGAATAATAAGCATTTATTTAAAAAAGAAATCTTTTGTAACAACGTAAATATCTTTACTGTCACTTTTGATCAATTTATCAAGTTTATACTGAAAATACATTTTTTAAAACAAAGGCAACAAAATCTTACTGAACCCAAACTTTTGAACAGTAGTGTATTTTATCTAAAACTATTTAAACATTTTTACAATTCTTGTATCGTGAACTGTCGTTCAAAAGTTTGGGATCAGTTAGTACAGGATCAAAAATACAGAAAATAAATTGTAATATTATGAAATATTATTGCAATTTTTAAATAACAGTTATCTATATTAATATACTTTAAAATATAATATATTTCTGTGATGCAAAGCTGATACTCCAGTCTTCAGTGTCACATGATCCTTCAGAAATCATTCTATTTATTTCATTCTGATTTATTATCAATGTTGGAAACAGTTGTGCTGCTCAATATTTTATATATTTTTTCAGGATTCTTTGATGAATAAATGGATAAAAAGAACAGCATTTATTCAAAATAGAAAAACATTTGTAACAATATATGGCTTTACTATCACTTTTTTATCAATTTAGCACATCTTTGCTTAATAAAATGATCTTTTTTTTTTTCAAACAAAGAAAGAAAGAAAACATTTACTGACCCCAAACTTTGAACAGTAGTGTACATTGTTACAAAATATTTCCTTTTTAAATAAATGCTGTTCTTTTTAATGTTTTATTCACCAAAGATTCCTGAAAAAAGTATCACAGGTTCCAATATATATATATATATATATATATATATATATATATAGTGCCATTTCTAACACTGATCAGCATATAAAATCAGCATATAAAAAAGATTTCTGAAGGATCATTTGACACTAAAGACTGAAGTAATGATGCTGAAAATTCAGCTTTGCATCACAGAAATAAATTACATTTTGAAGTATATTAAAATAGAAAACCACTATTTTAAATTGCAATAATATTCTGCATTTTTAATAAACTAAACAGAGTCTTGATAAGCAGAAAAAAACTACTTTGAAAAAACATTAAAAATCTTGCTGAACTTTTGAATAGCATTATTGCATTTATTGGTTTTTCTTTTATGCCAAAAATCATTAGGATATCAAGATCATGTTCCATGAAGATATTTTGTAAATTTGCTACTGTAAATATATCAAAACATCATAAATTGTAGAAATGTTCATTAAAAAATTATTTTGTTCAGAAAACTAAAAAAAGCAACAAAAATTTTTTTTTAATTGTTAGAAAACTTAGGAAATGCTCAATAATTACAGCAACTAATAACACTTTCTGTTATACATTCATATCAAATTTAAACTAAAATCTTGATTAAAAAAATGATTAAAACAGTCCATGCCCACGTTATTTAGAAACTACCCAAGGACAAACTTTTATTTCCAAACCATCTACTTTTTTTATACATAACTGGGGCTAAATTATGAAACACAACACAACATCTTAAGAGTTACTTAGTTTGCAAATTCACTTTGGCACTAGATAATTCACTCCAATTTCAAGTCTCTTACACAACAACACTACAACAGCGTTTCCCAGAGACCACATGGCCGCTGTTAAACTCTCCATGTAAAGCGACTCATTTTTCATGGTAAATCCCTGTAGCTCTCCTCCTCAACTCAATTAATTGTATGTTTCTTTGTTGAAGCGCTGGATCGAATTAAAAGCGGCAGGGAAACGCTGCCTGTAGAACAAGCATTATTGGCCCTGCTAGTTTCACTGCCAACCTGTTGCAGGCTTTTGGCTTTTGGCTCTGTTTGGGGCTGTTGCCATGACACTTGAGGCCTACATGTGCACTGCCTGGGGTGAAAGAAAGTGAGAGGGGGAGGGAGCCAGAGTTTGCAACAAAAACAGAGAGAGAACTCCACAGAGAGGAAAGAGAACGACAGAGCATAAGAAAAAAAGGCAAATTCAAACCTGAGCAGGTGGAGTATTAGCGAACAGGCATAAATCAGTCGCAGGCAGGCGAACAACAGAGCAAAGTAGAGGAACTCATAAAAGAATGAGTGAGAGAGGGAAACTCGACTCAAAGTTTAGGGAAGACAGGGGGCTGGTCGGCTCTTTAGCATCTCAAAGCATATGGGCTCTATTAAAGGCCCCCTTGAACAGGGGCCCGAGCCGCCTCGCAAACCTCCCGAAGACAATCTCTCCTGTCTCACTGTCCGAGCCTCCCTGGGCATCCCATCTAGCGAGCCTTTCAGAAAAGAGCCGGCTGACTCAAACTCCAGAATGAGATGCAGCGGGCGACATTATTCGCACAATACCACACAGGAGCTGCTGCCATCTGGACTGACACTACCTGCCAATCAACAGTGGACATTTTGTTTCACCCAGTGTGCAGGGCTGAATCCGCTGGCACAGGCCCAGACGCCAGCCGTGGTGCCCATTACTGAGCATCTGCCAGCGGGAACAACCTCCCATGGCCCGCCTGCTATAAAGTACATTGAGTGCAAGCATCTCAGGAGCCGTGTGATCTGAACAAAGTCATTTATTAAATTCAAAATCACCTTCGTGCAGTGGTGGCATGAAAATGCAAGTTTTTAAAGTTACTATATAGCTGTTTAAGGTACCAAAAACGGTATAACTGTTTAATTAATTACTAGAAAAGGCATTACACTTTTAAAAATAAAGGTTCCAAAAGGGTGTTTCTGCAGTTATGCCAAAGAAGAACTATCTTTGGTTCCCCAAAGAAACTTACAGTGAACAGTTTTTATTGTTATACACTCTTAAAAATAAAGGTTCTTTATTGGCATAGATGGTTCCATGAAGAACCTTGAATATCCATGGAACCTTTCAAATGCAGAAAAGATTCTTTATGGTCGAAAAAGGTTGTTTAGATTTTTTCTTCAAAATGGTTCTTTTAGGAATCGTTCACTAAAAGGTTCTTTGGGGAACCAAAAGTTTTTCTTCTATGGCATCACTGCAAAAACACCCTTTTGGAACCTAAATACTTCAAAAACTTAGATTAGAAAAAAATAATTTACTTTATACTTAATAAACTTACGATTTTGAGTAAAGACCGCTCATGTAAACTTGATTTGACCACTGCATCCAATTTAGAGTCTATGTACAACTAATACTATTTAACCTGTTTGGTTTCCCCTTGTGTAAAAGCTTCATTTAAATCACCTTTATAGTATAGTTAAAGAGACCTTCGTTCATCTTCAGAACAGAAATTAAGATATTTTTGATTTAATCTGAAATAGTCATAGTGACACATTCAAGGCCCAAAAAGGTAGTAAGGTTTATGCATTATGGAACAGAGTCTGCAGTGTCAGAAAGCTCTTGGATTTCATCAAAAATATCTTAATTTGTCATCAAAAATATCTTAATTTGTGCTTGAAGATGAATGAAGGTCTTACAAGTTTGGAATGACATAAGGGTGAGTAATTAATGACAGAATTTAATTTTTTGTGTGAACTATCCCTTTAAGTAATTCTGGTTAAAGCTGAAGCATACTGGACTGAGATACAGTTCAGTGAGGGTTTATAAATTGAACTATTCACTGGATGTACCAAAGTATATAAAAACTTTAAACTTTAAACTTTAAGCTTTAAATGACACTCAAACAACTTCTTCCTGTCTATGCAAAACAGATCAAATGTTGTGCTGGAAGTCTGGCTATGACAGACAGTATATCACTCTGTGGTCAACAATACTCGGTCAATTTGACCCATTGCAATTTTGGGCATTTGCAAGCAAAGCGTCCAGCGTTGGAATGGCCATGTAATATTCAGGAGCCAGTTGTTTCTGAGTCAGCTGCTCTTTGCCACGGTAGGAATTTCCAACCACTAATGATTATTCAGTCCAATCCAGTGGTCAGAAACAGACACTTGGAATAACAGCAGAAAGGAGAGGAGCTGTGGCTCCACTACACTGTTATTACTGTGAGAGTGGCCATTTTGAGGAAATGCCACTGATAGGATGGTAATAAAGTGATAAAGTATTTAAAATGTACTGAGCATGGCCTGAAAAAACAATACTAAGTGAAATCCAGACAGATGGGTTATTGAAGAGCCAACCTGATCTCATGACAAAGACACGAAATACGTACCGCCATGTACGTTTCTTGACACATTCGATGTTAAATGTCCACTAAGTAGCACTAAAAGAGTGTTTGTTTGTTTTTTCCCTGGAGCAGATGAACGTACATATTGTACGTTTTATGTGATGTTGGTTTTGTATGCGTCACCTCAGTTCTGAACTGAAATGTCCGTTGAGTGGCGCAATAACTCTAATGTTCCAGGTTGTTTTAAAATAACGTACCATCTGCACTACACCTAAACCTACACCATAATATGAACAAAAGCGAATGTGACGTAAAAACACAATTGCAGGCATGCTGTTTTAGCTTGTTTTTCGATCTCTCATCTTTCAGCTTTTATTATCGAAAGTCATATTTTTCACCAGATTCGTACCCAAGGATTCTGCATCCAAAGTCTAATTCCATGCCGGCTGAGCTACTGTAAATGTACAGAGCTGTAATCGTAACTGTGTACGAAAAACGATTACAAGTGCTCACTGTTTTACCACATAGTGCAGTGATATGTACTTATTGGTGCGTATTTCGTGTCATGCTAAAAAGTCCCACAAATATGTTTTCGTCATGAGATCAGATAGTGAAGAGCATAGACATGCCCAGCAGAATTGACTTTTAGCCAATGTAACCTTAAAATGTACATATTATATGAAATTTTACAGTCAAGTACTGGTAGATTTATGTTGTTTTGTTTTTTTTAAATGAACTACTATATAATTTACAGGGAAAATTTTGTGTTGTGTGTTACCTAGATGGTGTTTTTTCCTAGTGTATGATCCTGTGCACGATCTATATGAGTATTGCCCATGTTTTATGAACAGACCACTTACAATGAACCCTGATTCATCACAAAAGCTTTCTATTTTGCTATCTGTATTATTCAACCTGATCTCATGACGAAAACGTATCTATCCGAACTTTTTTTTTCCGCAAGACGGAAAATGCATACCGCCTGTACTTTTTGTGACATATTCGATATGAAATGTCCACTAAGTGGTGCCCAGCAGAAATGACTGTCAGTCGATTTTTCTTAATATTCAAAGGTTTTGATATAAAAAAGTAATCTCAAGTTCTTTTCTAGTTGAATAAATCACAGTATATAATGTAGCTTGACTGTGTTTAACAAAGGCTCAAAAAAGCTATGAATTACTGTTTAATTTACAGGGAAAAACTGAGGTCCGACCGTGTGACATTGCATGATTGTTTTTTTATCGGCATCAATTAGGGTGTTTTGTGTTGCGTTATGTTATTTAGTGAATGTTTTTTGCATTATTTTGGTGCTGTGTTTCGTCTTAGTGTGTATGACCCTGTGTACAGTCTATATACAAGAGTATTGTCCATGTTTTATGAACAGACCACTTACACTGAACTCTGATTTATCATATGGCTTTCTATTTTGCTGTCTGTATTATTATAGTGATTATCAATTTTAATGTAAAAAGCAGATTTTGGTAGCGTTATATCACTTAATTGTATCATTTAATGAAATTTACAATTACAACAAAGTTGTAAAATATACAGGCTCCAATCTGCCGTCTTATAATACCTGAAACATCCTCACTGTATTTTGTGTATACCACATCTGCCAGGTTTTAATCATACATTTAATGGGATTTTTTTTTTACAAAGAAGTACATAAAATGAAAATGAGTGATGTTAGAGACAGAAAGATGTGTTTTGCTACTGTCTAATGAAGGAAAGATTGGTACTCTGGTCTCTCTTTAAATAGACCACAGATAACTTTTATGTGCAGCCTCTCTGAATTCTTCAAGTCAGTGTATTTCTTTACTGGCTGTGGCCATTGATCTTCTCAAAATGGCTTCTCTGCCTCCTCTCGAAGCTTTCTGAACCAAGCATCAGCAGAAAGAGACAAATAAATAATCTTGCGGTGTTTCTGACAAGCCATAATCATCAGTCTCATGATCAAACTGAAATCACAGCGCAGAAATGCACTGCAGTCGGAGGGGGAAAGTGGCACAGCGCACATACCGGTAAATTAATTCCACACCAGCGCTTACATAACCAGCGTGGCCTCAGACAAACTATGCCAGCATGAATATGTAATTCATCTTAAAAGTGCAGAGATGGTGAACCATGCAGGAGCCGCAAACAGAAAAAAGACATCCTTGGAGCTGCTCACGAAAACTTGCAAACACGCCACAGCCGCAAGAGGATGTGGACGTACAGACACTGTCCCAACCGAGCTCAGACGGAGAGGAAAAGAGTGGCATGGAAAGTTGTGATTCAGTGCAGTCAGCTGATGTTAATGAGCTCTCCCTCTGTATATACGTCTGCAGCCTTACATAAATACTTGGCACATAAAAGCATCTCATTAATGGAAATAGATGGTACAAGAACCTAGTCCTGTGAGACACAGCCAGTCAGTCAGTGAAGCACATACTGTCCTTACTGAGACAGTGAACTGACCACATTTACTAAGGCTGTATTTCAGAGCCCTGTAACATATGAGAGTGATTTAACTCATCTGTTATTTTCCGACTCACTGACGCAAGCACCTTTCCACCCCCCCTAGGTGATCTCATCTGGAGCCGAGTCTAGGCGCTGCTGACACGCAGTAAAGGCCCGCTCTATTTCAGGCTTTTACTGTATAAGAATGTGCCGTGAGCTGAGTCACATCCACTTTAAACACAAATGGGAATCTCAGTATACTTGGGGCGTTTCAGTCTAAACTTCATCCCTTTCGAAAACGAAATGTCAATAGATCAGGCCTCACGCTGTGCAAGAAGCTTAGTGGTGTTTGACTAGTTTGAAGAAGCTTTGTGTAAGCACTGCCCGAGGAGTGATTGGAGTGAATGTGTGTGTGTGCTGGACGTTCCAATCCAGGCCTGTTGTTCATACGCCAACTTTTTGCTTCTTATTATTTACCATTAAAAAGGTTCCAAAAGGGGTTTTCACAAAAATTCCACAGAAGAACCATTTTCAGTGAACAGTTCTTAAAAGAACCAGTGTGAAGAACCACAATAAAGAACATTCTGTGCAATAGAAAGGTTTCATTGATGGTTCTTCATGTTTCTTCCAAAACACAGTTACCACAAAACAAAAACTCAAACAGCTTAGATACTGTAAATCAATCCATTCACATCCATTCAAGGCCCTGCTCACACACACAAACAAACCAGCTACAATAACCTAACAGCTCAACAAACACTCTTTACAACAGATATAAATTCCTACACACTCTTAAAAATAAAGGCTCCAAATGTTTTTTTTTTTACAGTGATGTCATAAAGGAACCATTTTTGGTTGTCCAAAGAACCTTTCAGAGAACATTTACTAAATTAAACCATTTAAAAAAATTCTAAAGAACTTTTTGTGGAATGGGAAAGTTCCATGGATTTTCATAAAACTGTAGATGCCATTAAGAACACTTATTTTTAAGAGTGCACGAAACAAAACCCACAAAAGATAATACACTTAGAGCTTGTCACCTACAATGCAAAAAAATGCTTATCTTACTTAGTATTTTTGTCTTGTTTCTATTCAAAATATCTAAAAATTCTTACATCTAAGATGCATTTACTAAATAAGCAAAATGACATAAGAAACAAGACTAAATATTTTATGTAATTTTGCTTATCTAGTAAATGCATCTTAATTTTTGTTAATATTTTTACTAGAAACAAGACAAAAATACTAAATAAGATAAGCCTTTTTTTCAGTGTACAGAGCAAATAAAGACTTTTGTTTAAGCCTCATGCGTCTTAGACGTTTCTCATGTGTCTCCTCTTGAGTTCCAGAAAAGATCTCAAAGTTTCTAACTATGCTCAGATTTGACAAGACACCAAAAGTCAGAGACCTTAAATTAACTCAAACATTTCTAATCAACTTCTCCCAAGATCATTGACCTGAGCTTTCACATTCCTTTACTCTTACTGAATATCAACAATCTTTTCATTTAGCCTATTTTTAATTCTCCAAAGACTAGGAATTTCATGAAACATCTGAGATGAAATTTACACCTAATTGAAACATAAATGAGATCTGTTATCTCTGACAGAACAATACAAATCCTCTGAGTGGTAGCCAACTTGCTTTGTCGTCAAAATAACACATTATCATTAACTTTGTGCCCTGTGATGGTTCTCTCCTCAACAGAAAGCACTAACAGTGCTGCTAAACTTCAAAGAGCTTCTTCTCACCCCAGTGCTATCAGCTTTAAGAAAGTTAATCATTCATTTCCCATCACTTCAAAGCTCTTGCGAGCTGCAGTGGTAATCTGAACTCTCGTGCATTCGGAGGGTGTAATAAATACAGTTGTGTTGCTGACATACCCATAGTGCTCTGCATGGCTGCCTCCTCGCGTCTCCCCAGTCTGTCCTGGAGGTACAATCCCAGTCTGCTCACTGTTTGTTACACACACTCTCTCTATCTCTTTCCTTCTCTCTCACACGCTCATTCTTTCTGTTCCTTCTCCTCATGCCAAGTTTGCTCTCTTTTCTCTGGTTGAAACCCCCTTCCTCTGTGTCCTGTCCTCTCCTCTCTTTCCCTGCTGTTTGCCGCCTCGGCACCGCCCCCTTCTCCTGCTACCCTCCTCCCTCTCTCACTTTGTCTATGGCCCCTTGCTCCTCCACCACCCCCATCCTCACGCACATTTAATCCCTCCTCATGCTCACTCCCTCTCTTTTCCCTTGTCTTTCTTCTACCTTTTTCTTTTCTTCATCTTTGTCCACTACAATGTGTGAGGAAAATGGAAAGATTGTGTCTTGTTTTTAAGACTGACCCTTAACTGCTGCTTTAACCCTGTAACGCCAACTGTGTCATAATTGATAAGCGAATTTCAAAGGCCTCTAAATTATCGACATGAAAAAACTGTGCTGAAAAACCTGTTTGTATATAATCTACTACATGCCTTCTGTCATTTGACCAATATTTTATACTGTTTTGGCAAGTAAAAGTGTGTAAAAACACCCTTCTTCAATTAATGGCACACGTCTTTTTGCTGTAGAATTTTTTGTGATTTTTATAAAGTTAGGAACTAAATTATTGGGAGATATTGACATCTTTTATGTAAGTAATCTGTCATACTGTTATTAAAAATTACATCACTTACTTTTCTGCCATATATATATATATATATATATATATATATATATATATATATCTATGGAAGCCCGTTTTGGCCACTGAATAAATCTTTTTATCTCACAATTCAAATTTTTTTCTTGCAATTGCGAGTTTACATCTCACAATTCAGATTTGTTTTCTTGTAATTGTAAGATATAAACTAACAATTCTGAGTTATAGTCGAAATTTGCGATAAATGAATTCACAATTCTGACTTTATTCTCAGAATTTAATCATTTAAACTCACAATCGTGAGTTATAAAGTCAGAAATGCGAGATATAAACTCACAATTTTGAGTTATATTCAAAATTTGCAATATATAAACTCACAATTCTGACTTTATTCTCAGAATTAAATCATTTAAACTCACAATTGAGTTGTAAAGTCAAAATTGCAAGATATAAACTCACAATTCTGACTTTTTTTAGGATTGCATGATAAACTCACAATTGTGAGTTATAAAGTCAAAATTGCAAGTTTTAAACTCAATTCTGACAAAACTGCATCAAACTTGCAATTCTGACTTTTTCTTAGAATTGTCAGATATAAACTCACAATTCTAGTTTTTTTTCTCAGAATTGCATTATATAATCTCACATCTGTGAGTTATAGTCAGAATTGTGATATAAACTCACAATTGTGACTTTTTCTCAGAATTGTGTGATATAAACAGCTGAATTATAAAGTCAAAATTGCAAGATTTAAACTCACAATTCTGACTTTATTTTTTACACTCCGTAATACAAACTTGCAATTCAGACATTTTTTTCAAAATTGCGTCATACAAACTTGCAATTCTGACTGTTTTCTCAGAATTGTGAAATATAAACTCACAATTCATATTGTTTTCTCAGAATTGTGAGATATAAAACTCAAGTGTGAGTTATAAGGTTAGAGTTGTGATATAAACTGATATAAAGACATTTTTCTCAGAATTTCGTAATATAAACTCGCAATTGCCATAAAAATAGACTTTTTTCAGAATTATGAAATAGAAACTTGCAATTGCGAGTTATAAAGTCCATTACTGAGTGGGAAAAAGACTGATATGTTCTCAAAAGTTTATAACTTACAATTCTGACTTAATAACTCGCAATTGCATTTTATGAAGTCAGATTTGCGAGATATAAATTCAATTCTGAGAAAAAAGTCAGAATTGTGAGTTATTTCACAATTCTGACTTTATTTCTCAGAAATGGTACTATTTATCAGAATTGCAAGTTAAAATCTCACAATTCTGAGTTTTTTTCTTGCAATTGCGAGTTTATATAGTCAGAACTGCGAGATAAAAAGTCGCAATTATTATTTATTTTTATTCAGTGATGGTTTCAGAAATATTAGCAACTGCACCAAACTGCATATTTTTTGCTCCATTAGTGCCTCTGAATAAAATTGAGGTACTTTTTCTCCTTGAGTATCAGCTCCAGTTTCTCTTATATCAAACTTTATGAGCAAATCAAAATATGATACAAAACATAAAACACATGCAATTTTTTTTTTTTCAGATTTTTAAAAATTTGTCTAAAGGTTTAATAAACTGTTCTATTTATTTTTCTGACTATTATTTCATATGTCAGACTTTTCAGGGTTAATGTGACTGACACACACACACAGACATGCAGGTAAACGCTGTGTGTAAAGAGTATGTTGTCCACTAACTGGATTAGAGTAAAACCTCTCCAATCAAGTCAAACTCTTCGTATGTTTAGTGGATTTTCCTGGGATATACGTTAATCTCAAGGCATGCTGGGACAAAAACGCGTGACTCGCTCTAAACACTGACTCATCACGTCTACATGTCCTGTTAATGCTTTAACATACTAAAGAACGCAGTAAAGGGTCTGTTGTGCTGTATGACATCACACTGAAAGTTTCATGCAAAGCAAACAGGGATCCAATCAAATCTTTGTGAGGAGGACAAGGACTGAAAAACAACATTCGGTTGTTTCTTTGGACTTTCAAATGAATGTACTTTTCACATTTCAACTAGTTTAATATGTCTAATAACAATGTTTATCAGTAGATAACATACAGTAAAAATGGCTGAATTCTCCTGTGATGAATGTATATGAGATATACCAACTTTTTTTAAGAATGAACAAATGTGATAGAAATGATAGTGATGGTAATAACATTCTAACTGGTCATAAAGACGCCCGATTAAATAATACTTTCACACTTTTTTCATTTGACAACATTACAGTTTGAAGTAAAAGCATTTCAACACAAATCAATCCCTGAGACAGAAAAGTGCTGTATTTGAATACAGAATTGTCTAACGTTTTGCCTTTCAACAGGCCCCATTCACTCGTTCGCCCCTTTCAATCATTTACCACTCCACTCCTCATTTACTGGCCATTCCCAAACAAAAGCAAGGAAGCATGACGTGTTACGTTCCTAACCTGTGTGCGCAAGGAACAGTAAATACAGGGTTCCTGAGTGAGTGTGGGACTCTCAAGTGAAATCAAAAGGAGAAAAGGTGGAACGAGAGGGCTAGAGAAAAACAGACAGAGAGAGTGAGAGACGGAGGAAGGAGGGCTAATGAAGCGTTAGGAACAGATGAGCATCCGAGTGATTAATGGACACTTGCCCTCAAGGGAAGTTATCATATGAACATACACTCCACATATACTCACTAGGGAGACTTAACATGATACTCCCAACCACAGTGCACACACATATCTCAAAGTACATCCGGCCAACTGCATTCTCCTCACCAGAGTGACCGCACATGCATCAATGCTTACATACACTGCTGGGTTGATTATATGGAATTTGGAGTACAAAAATAAATTAACCTAATCAAGTAGTCATATTACAGTAGATTACCTAATATTTGTAATGTAATACAGTTGAAGTCAGAAGTTTACATACACATTGCAGAATCTGTAAATGTTAATTTTACCAAAATAAGAGGGATCATACAAAATGCATGTTATTTTTTATGTAGTAGGCTACTGACCTGTTTACATATAGTCCACAAGAAAAAATAAGTTGAATTTATTTATTTTTTTTAAATGACCCCATTCAAAAGTTTACACACTCTTGATTCTTAATACTGTTTATTACCTGAATGATCAAAGTCTCTTAGTTGTCCTCAGTGTGAAAAGATGGATCTCAAAATCATACAGCCATCATTGGAAAGGGTTCAAATACAAAAAAATGCTGAAAAACCAAATAATTTGTGGGACCTGGAGGATTTTTTGAAGAACAGCAGGCAGTTTAACTGTTCAGGACAAACAAGGGACTCATGAACAACTATCACTAAAAAAAAAAAACATCTGTGGATCATTCAGGTAACAACACAGTATTAAGAATCAAGTGTATGTAAAAGTTTGAACGGGGTCATTTTTATAAATTGAACTATTATTTTCTCTTGTGGACTATATGTAAATGTCTTTTATGTGAAATATCTTATTCAGGTCAGTACTAAATAAAAAATAACATGCATTTTGTATGATCCCTCTTATTTTGGTCAAATAATTCTATTCTATTCAAAAGTTTTCACCGCATATGAAAAACGCTGAAAAACCAAAGAATTTGTAAACTTTGTTTCTTCCAGAACTGTACTGGTTAAAGCTTTTGTTTGCAGGGTAATGAACAGCCTTGATTAAGTATGAATGGGGGAAGGGGAATTCTCAATCCCCCCCAAACTTCCCAGTCCCGCTGTCTCTATTCAATTCAGAGGGGAAGAAATGGAATGGAATAGAGTTGGTTAGGAAAGGGAGAGAAAATTAATGATAGTGAAGGACAAAAGACTGAACAAGAACCTAATCCCCCTTCCACCCCCCTACATACACACACACATGCTGATTTGATCAAGCATGTACACACACATGCAGACAGACACACACAAAATGAAAGGTCCTTGAAACCTCCAACAAAACACTTGACCCTTCATCTACTGAGAGAGAGAGAGAGAGAGAGAGAGAGAGAGAGAGAGAGAGAGAGAGAGAGAGAGAGAGAGAGAGAGACGGGGCAAAAACGCGAAACAACTGTTGAGTGGCAGTGGCTGTGGGGCTCTGTGAGTTTCATTGCTAAAATGAACAAAACTCTACTGAAATCTGCCGATTCAGGTGCACATCGCCAAATTCGACATATTCCACACCCTTTGCATGATCATTTAATAAATATTTAGCTCAGTTTGATTATGATTTCAGTTGCCAATAAGGCTGCTCTGTTTTACATGAAACATGAAACTGCTTACTTTCTAAAAGCACTTATTGGACATGATTCGTCAGTGCATTTTATTCCTGTCTTTGTAATCTTTGATAAAGATGTATTAACATGCTTGGTCTCAAACTTTAGTCCCATAAAAATTACTCCACACAGTTCCAGGGGGTTAATAAAGGCCTTCTGGCCTTTAATCAATGCATTTGTGTAAGAAAAATATTCGTATTTAAAACTTTATAAACTGTAATCTCTATTTTCGCTAACTGTCGTACACAAATTCATGTGTTGTTACAGTCCTCGTTTTGTACTAATTTGCGACCAGTGTTTTGTTTTGCTCTCTCCACTGCACTAAGTCATTCGCTGGAACGTTATTCTCTCGTGAACACTCAGTTGGTGGAAGCTAGAGATTATGGTTTATAAAGTTTTAAATATGTATATTTTTCTTACACAAATGCATCGATTTTGTTTCAGAAGGACTTTATTAACCCCCGAGCAGTGTGGAGTATTTTTTATGATCGATAGATGCACTTTGTTGGACTTCAAAATTTCAACACCCATTCACTGCCATTATAAAGCTTGGAAGACCCAGGACATTTTTTAATATATCTCCGATGGTATTCATCTGAAAGTAGAAAGTCATATACACCTAGGATGGCTTGAAGGTGAGAAAATAATTGAGTAATCTTAATTTATGGGTGGACTATCACATTTCACAAGCCAATCAAATTTTCAAAGTATAAATCCTGCCGACATTTTTTCTTGTGTATTAATATAATATATGTCACATTAAAATGGGTTGCGATGATGTTTCATGTTGACTTTCCTCATAAATCAGTGGATTTCTTCTCCAAAAATCAGCACAGAAAATGTGAAAAAAAAAATCTGGGCCATTTAATATTTAAGGCTACTTAGAAAGTGCATATTAGATCAGAAAGAAATTTGTACTTTTATTGAGTAAGGACACATTAAATTGATCAAAAGTGACAGTAATGACATTTACAATGTTACAAAGGATTTCTATTTCAAATAAATGCTGTTCTTTTGAATTTTCTATTAAAGAATACTGATTGTTTCCACACAAATATTATGCAAAACATCTATCTTCAACATTGATAATAATAAGAAAGGTTTCTTAAGCAGCAAATCAGCATATTATAATGATTCCTGATAGATCATGTGACAAAAACTGGATTAATGGTAGGAGTAATGCTGAAAATGTAGCTTTGTCATCACAAGAATTAATTAAAGTTAAAAATATGTTACAAAAAAAACTGTTATTTTAAATTGCAATAATATTTCACAATATTACTGTTTTTACTGTATTTTAGATGAATGAATGCAGCCTTGGTGAGCATAAGAGACTTTTTTCTTTCAAAAAATATTAAGTTTTATGTTTACTTTCTACACAGTAATCCTACAAATTTTGGCCTTAAAAGTCAGCAAATTTTTTTTAAACAATCTGCATTGAATTTAGGGCCTCCTAATGAGAAACAAATCACAAAATGTATGCTGGATCAGTGCATGATGCCCATGAATCTTCCCTCTTCACTCCTGAGGGGCATGAGAGGAGCACGCCGACAAATTCAACTCCTAGCAGAAGGAAAACATGTTTTACCATCTACGTGATCAAAGATTGCAGTGTGGAATACACATTAATCTTTGATTAACTTTCTACTGGAGGCAGATTACATAACAAAATCATGGGTTCAGAGAAGGACATCAAATCTGGGATTGTGTGTATACACCTCTAGCCCTGAGATCAGACTCCCCAGGATCACAGACCTTCATTACATAGCACTGAGCTTATGACAAACACATCTGCTATCATAACACATCCCATACACTCTCCATATACACACACCATCAGTGACAAAAACACACATCAACACTTACAGTGCCAGGCATGTCACATAGACACATGAGAAGACTTCATAAACATATACAGAGTCCTGCTCTGAGCTGCTGTAATGAAACTGTATGTTTGAAGCTGCCAGCAGGTCTGAGCACTGCAAACCAATCTACTTTTACTGCTCTGCTCCCTGCCATGGAAAAGCAATAAGACCACTGAGGTGATGTGGAGAGGAGAGAAGGATGAGAGGGAGCTCTGTGTCCTTTTTGTGCTCTGTCGAATGGGAGTGCAGACTTAATGTAAAAAAAAAAAAAAAAAAAAAGTGGAGGACATATGGGCATGACATATACCTCTACTTTTATGCTCAGTGTGCTGAAAATGAAAAATGCACTGAGAGTTTACAGGGTATTTGGAAAGCTGACGTTTTTTGGTTTTCAGAGTTTAATTCTTAGAATCCTCCCGTGAATGAACGGTCAGCTCTACAGCTAATAAACGCATGTGGAAAGACAGCAAACAAGGTTTAGGACTAGTACCAAAGAGGTGTGAAATACCTGGTGTAGGCTATCCATCTTCACAACACACTGGCTGAGGACACCACAATAGCAGGGAACAATATACATCCAAAAATCTCAGAATTGCAAATATGATTACCTGAACATCTCAATGGTGTTTCCTGAAATTAAACAGACAATTTTTCCTGAAATTAAACAAATTATTAAAAATAGAGTGAACAGAGTTTTTTTTTCTTCAGCTCATTAATCTCATGTGTCTTGTTTCTTAACAATATCTCAAAATGTGTTCAGTTTTTTCTAGATATCAAGTCAAAATTTTAAGACTTCAATATAAATTCAAATATATTAAAAAAATTATTTAAATTATTATTATTATTATTATTATCATCACCATTATTAATTTAAACTTCATATGTGTTATTACTGTATTATTATTATTATTATTACTATTATTATAAATTACAGTAATAATAACATGTTTAAATAAAATGTTTCTTCTTCTTCTTCTTCTTCTTCTTCTTCTTCTTATTATTATTATTATTATTAGCAGCAGTAGTAGTAGTAGTAGTAATAATAAGTATTATAACAACACAGTAATAACAATACAGCAATAATGACGTGTAATGTTTAAATAAAATGTTGATCATTATTAGTAGTAGTACTACTACCATTATTGTTGTTGTTGTTGTTGTTATTGTTGTTATAAATTAAAAATAATACAGTAATAATAAAATGTTTAAAGTTTAAATAAAATTTTATTATTATTTTTATTAATACTTATTATTAGTATTGATACTTGTTAGTAGCAGTAGTAGTAGTTGTAACAATAAGTATTATTATTATTAATAATACACTTATTATAACAATAATAACAATAATATAAGTATTAATGATAATCAACATTTTATTTAAACTATACATTTTATTATTACTGTATTATTACTACTACTGATATTATTATTATTTTATTAATATTATTAATATTTATACTATAAAGTAATAATAATATAGTAAAAATAACATGTTTAAAGTTTAAATACAATGTTTATTATTGTTGTTGTTGTTGTTAATACTTTTTAATAATATTATTACTAATTGTTATTATTAGAAGGAAAAATAAAATGTTTAATTAAAATGTTTATTAATATTATTACTATTCATATTTATTATTATTATTATTATTATTATTATTATTATTATTACTACTACTATGAAGTAATAATAATAATACAGTAAAAATAACTTTTCTTTTTTGTTATTGTTAATACTTATTATTAATATTGGTACTTATTATTATTAATATTATAATTATTATTAGTAGTAGTAGTAGTGATAATAAGTATTAATAATAATTACATTTATACGTTTTATAAATACGTTATATTTAAATGTTACACATTTTATTATTACTGTATAATTATTTTTAC
>NC_133362.1:33546601-33651961 GCF_049309525.1 Garra rufa | reverse complement strand
GGTCAGCTGAAGGGGTTAAAGGGTCAAAGGTTCAAAGGTCGAAAGACCCGGGTTTTAAAATAGTTCAGGACTTTGTGGTTTCAGTCACGACGTGACCTCAGGTGGAAACACCAAGTATAGCATCACAATTTGCAGAGGTCACACTGACAAATGAGATAATGTCTTCAAATCATGAAAACGTTTTTACAGAGAGAGTCATAAGCTTTCATCTGCTGATCACTTCAGTGCTGTGAGTCAATGTCAACATAGAATGGAAAGAATAATAGGTTTCTTCAAAAGAATAAAACCGCTACAGAGCATCTACTGCAGAGTTAGTCATCTTTGCTATGGGAGAGCTGCTAACATAAGCACTGAAAGATGTTTTACACAGACAGTTATTTCCCATAACTAAACAAAAGTGATTCATTAGTCTATGGAGAGAGAGACAAAGAGAGAGAGCAAGGGAAGGAAGAGGACAGCAAGACATCTGAAGCTTCTCGCGTCATTCAAGAAAAGGGGTTACAAATCACAGAGGGGCACAATATCACTGCTCTGGTTTTATAGGACAGAGGAAAAGAGGGTAACGTGTGGTGTCTTTTAAGCTGTGCACACACAAATCCCAGGCCTGCCCTGCGCCCCCTCAGTAAATCTTAGCAGGAGAGAGGTGGGAGCAGGCAATGTGTCAAAGACTCTTTACTCCGCCTGTCTTTTCATTCATTTCCCATTAACTCCCAGCATGCTCACTGTTTATGTTCCACTGGCATGTAGGGAGGGTCAGACCAGCTCTGCCAACACAGCAGCAGCTCCCAGCCATGTGAAACATATAACCGATCCTATTAGAATATCAAACATGTCTAAGTAACATATTACCCAAAATCTACATGAAATATTTTATAAATAAGGACCATTGTTTAAAAGACATTAATACTAATTTTACTCAGCAAATATGCATTACGTTGATCAAAAGTGACTTTTAATGTTACAGAAGATTTCTATTTCAAATAAATGCTGTTATTTTGAACTTTCTGTTCATCAAAGAATCTTGAAAAAAAATCATGATTTAGACCAATATATTACACAGAAAAAAAACATTTTAACATTGACATTAATAAGAAATTATTCTTGAGCAGCAAATCAGCATATTAGAATGATTTCTGAAAGATAATGTGACACTGAATCACAAGACTAACATAAATTCCAACAAACAACATTTATTTGGTTATTTAAAATGTTATTAATATTTCATAATATTACAGTTTTTAAACAGATAGAACGACAGACAGACAGACAGACAGACAGACAGACAGACAGACAGACAGACAGACAGACAGATAGATAGATAGATAGATAGATGATAGCTAGAACAATAGATAGATAGAGATAGAACGATAGAACGATAGAACAATAGATAGATAGATAGATAGATAGATAGATAGATAGATAGATAGATAGATAGATAGATAGATAGATAGAGATAGAACGATAGAACGATAGAACAATAGATAGATAGATAGATAAGATAGACAGATAGATAGATAGATAGATAGATAGATAGATAGATAGATAGATAGATAGATAGATAGATAGATAGATAGATAGATAGATAGATAGATAGATAGATAGATAGATAGAACGATAGATAGATAGATAGATAGATAGATAGATAGATAGATAGATAGATAGATAGATAGATAGATAGATAGATAGATAGATAGATGATAGCTAGAACAATAGATAGATAGAGATAGAACGATAGAACAATAGATAGATAGATAGATAGATAGATAGATAGATAGATAGACAGATAGACAGATAGACAGATAGATAGATAGATAGATAGATAGATAGATAGATAGACAGATAGACAGATAGATAGATAGATAGATAGATAGATAGATAGATAGATAGATAGATAGATAGATAGATAGATAGACAGATAGACAGATAGACAGATAGATAGATAGATAGATAGATAGATAGATAGATAGATAGATGATAGATAGATAGAACGATAGAACGATAGATAGATAGATAGATAGATAGATAGATAGATAGATAGATAGATAGATAGATAGATAGATAGATAGATAGATAGAACGATAGATAGAACGATAGATAGAACGATAGATAGAACGATAGATAGAACGATAGATAGATAGATAGATAGATAGATAGATAGATAGATAGATAGATAGATAGATAGATAGATAGATAGATAGATAGATAGAACGATAGAACGATAGATAGATAGAACGATAGAACGATAGAACGATAGATAGATAGTGTCACGTTTGAAAGATGATGAGGTCTGGGTCCAAATGCAGGGAAGTATATTTATTAAATAAACAAACAAACAAACAAAACACAAACAAGGCAAGGTCAGAAACATAAACTTCAAAAACGAGAACGACGAGAAACCAACCACACAGAGACCAGGATACATGAAGACAATGCAGACTCACCAGGGTAGTGGAAGTGTGGAGATTATAAAGACAAATCATAAGTGTTATCAGCTGGGCAAGACAAGTGACAATCAAGGCAGGTGCAACAATCAGAGAAGTGAGTGCAGGGAAGGGAAAACAGCGACATCGTGTGGCGAAGGGAAAGGCAGCAGCCCAGAGTCATGACAGTACCCCCTCCCTACGGAACGGCTTCCAGACGTTCCCAAAGTCTGGAGGGAGGAGGTACGGAGGAATGGTAAATCAGGGGGAGGGACGGCGGGCCAGGTCCGTGCAGCGCAGTCACCGCCGCGTCAGGAACAGAAAGCACGGTCGCCGCAGTGTCAGGAACAGAGATTGCGGTCTCCGGCGCGTCAGGCACGGAGATAGCGTTCACCGCCGCGTCCGGAGCAGAGAGAGCGGTCAACGCCGCGTCAGGAGCAGAGAGAGCGGTCACCGCCGCGTCCGGAACAGAGAGAGCGGTCAACGCCGGGTCCGGAGCAGAGAGAGCGGTCACCGCCGCGTCCGGAGCAGAGAGAGCGGTCAACGCCGCGTCAGGAGCAGAGAGAGCGGTCACCGCCGCGTCCGGAGCAGAGAGAGCGGTCAACGCCGCGTCAGGAGCAGAGAGAGCGGTCACCGCCGCGTCCGGAGCAGAGAGAGCGGTCAACGCCGCGTCAGGAGCAGAGAGAGCGGTCACCGCCGCGTCCGGAACAGAGAGAGCGGTCAACGCCGCGTCAGGAGCAGAGAGAGCGGTCACCGCCGCGTCCGGAACAGAGAGAGCGGTCAACGCCGCGTCAGGAGCAGAGAGAGCGGTCACCGCCGCGTCCGGAGCAGAGAGAGCGGTCACCGCCGCGTCCGGAGCAGAGAGAGCGGTCAACGCCGCGTCAGGAGCAGAGAGAGCGGTCAACGCCGCGTCAGGAGCAGAGAGAGCGGTCACCGCCGCGTCCGGAGCAGAGAGAGCGGTCAACGCCGCGTCCGGAGCAGAGAGAGCGGTCACCGCCGCGTCCGGAGCAGAGAGAGCGGTCAACGCCGCGTCAGGAGCAGAGAGAGCGGTCACCGCCGCGTCCGGAACAGAGAGAGCGGTCAACGCCGCGTCAGGAGCAGAGAGAGCGGTCACCGCCGCGTCCGGAGCAGAGAGAGCGGTCAACGCCGCGCCCGGAGCAGAGAGAGCGGTCACCGCCGCGTCCGGAGCAGAGAGAGCGGTCAACGCCGCGTCAGGAGCAGAGAGAGCGGTCACCGCCGCATCAGGAGCAGAGAGAGCGGTCAACGCCGCGTCAGGAGCAGAGAGAGCGGTCACCGCCGCATCAGGAGCAGAGAGAGCGGTCAACGCCGCGTCAGGAGCAGAGAGAGCGGTCACCGCCGCGTCCGGAGCAGAGAGAGCGGTCACCGCCGCGTCAGGAGCAGAGAGAGCGGTCACCGCCGCGTCCGGAACAGATCCAGCGGACGCCCTCTCTCGAAAAAGCGCCTCCGCCATCGCCCTATAGTAGGGACGCTTCCGCGCCGCCTCAGCGTTGCGGGCATCCATCACCGCCAGACAGGCGTAGATGGTCTCAAAGCGGGCGACCGACGCCGCCTCCGCCTCCTCAGAAAAAAAAAAAACTACTCCCCGCTGGACCCATCTTGGGAGTCTGCATTCTGTCACGTTTGAAAGATGATGAGGTCTGGGTCCAAATGCAGGGAAGTATATTTATTAAATAAACAAACAAACAAACAAAACACAAACAAGGCAAGGTCAGAAACATAAACTTCAAAAACGAGAACGACGAGAAACCAACCACACAGAGACCAGGATACATGAAGACAATGCAGACTCACCAGGGTAGTGGAAGTGTGGAGATTATAAAGACAAATCATAAGTGTTATCAGCTGGGCAAGACAAGTGACAATCAAGGCAGGTGCAACAATCAGAGAAGTGAGTGCAGGGAAGGGAAAACAGCGACATCGTGTGGCGAAGGGAAAGGCAGCAGCCCAGAGTCATGACAGATAGATAGATAGATAGATAGATAGATAGATAGATAGATAGATAGATAGATAGATAGATAGATAGATAGATAGATAGATAGATAGATAGATAGATAGATAGATAGATAGATAGATAGATAGAACGATAGAATGATAGATAGATAGAACGATAGAACGATAGAACGATAGATAGATAGATAGATAGATAGATAGATAGATAGATAGATAGATAGATAGATAGATAGATAGATAGATAGATAGATAGATAGATAGATAGATAGATGACAGCTAGAACAATAGATAGATAGAGATAGAACGATAGAATGATAGATAGAATGATAGATAGATAGATAGATAGATAGATAGATAGATAGATAGATAGATAGATAGATAGATAGATAGATAGATAGATAGATAGATAGATAGATAGATAGATAGATAGATAGATAGATAGATAGATAGATGACAGCTAGAACAATAGATAGATAGAGATAGAACGATAGAACGATAGAACGATAGAACGATAGAACGATAGATAGATAGATAGATAGATAGATAGATAGATAGATAGATAGATAGATAGATAGATAGATAGATAGATAGATAGATAGAACGATAGAACGATAGATAGATAGATAGATAGATAGATAGATAGATAGATAGATAGATAGATAGATAGATAGATAGATAGATAGATAGATAGATAGAACGATAGAACGATAGATAGATAGAACGATAGAACGATAGAACGATAGATAGATAGATAGATAGATAGATAGATAGATAGATAGATAGATAGATAGATAGATAGATAGATAGAACGATAGAACGATAGATAGATAGAACGATAGAACGATAGATAGATAGATAGATAGATAGATAGATAGATAGATAGACAGACAGACAGACAGACAGACAGACAGACAGACAGACAGACAGACAGACAGACAGACAGACAGACAGACAGATAGATAGATAGATAGATAGATAGATAGATAGATAGATAGATAGATAGATAGATAGATAGAATGATTGATAGAATGATTGATAGATTGATAGATAGATAGATAGATAGATAGATAGATAGATAGATAGATAGATAGATAGACAGACAGATAGACAGATAGACAGATAGATAGATAGATAGATAGATAGATAGATAGATAGATAGATAGATAGACAGACAGTTGATAGATATGTAGAATGATAGCTAGAACGATAGATACCTAGAACGATTGAATGATAGAACATAGATAGAACAATAGATAGATAGATAGATTCATTCCACTCACGTGTCTCTGTAAATATTTTTAGAAAATAGAACAAATATCTGGTCAGTAACTCAGCCTCTGATGCCATTTCCACCACAGAGAGGAAGAGAGGTCAACCTCCTGAAGGAAACAGACAGCTGCTAAAACGAGTGTGAGCATAGATTGAGAGCTGGAGGGGCGGAGCAGCTGCTTAGACCACACACACACACACACACACACACACACACACACACATATGAAAAACAAAGTCCTGAAGAACTGCCAGTCATGTGCTCAAACTGCATACTAACCAGATGAGTTGAACCAAAGAGGCCAAATCTGTAATCTGAAGAAGTGTGGCCTCTTGGAAAATACTGGCAAAAGAACCCAAAATCTTTGTTTGTTGTCTAATATGTGAAGGTAAATCAGATTTCAACAATTTTTAACCACCACTACCATGGTAGTGCATCAGAAACATGGTATTACTATAATGCCATGTTCACAAAAGTATAGTGAATAATATTTCTCATCCTCCAAACCCTGCCCTCTGACCCTTACAGCCCCTCCCATCTAAGACTCCCCCGGCCAGTGTCCATACCTCTGTCACACTCAGCACTGGTCATCCATCATGAACCTGACCCCCGTACAAAATACACTTCAAAGTGCTGGATGGGACCTTTATTGAAATTTCCCTGAGGTAAAAACTCAGCCAGACACATATTCACACCATTAATCAATGTCCAGACTCCCGCAGAAGCGATAATCAGCTGTGACAGCGAGGAAATGCTTGTTCCCACTGAGTCCAACTCTGCTGATGGCTGTAAAATTGACATCAACACAATTTTTGCAGATTATGTTTATGTTAGTCAGTCGAATTTCAGCAGATTTAAAGCAGTCGCTCAACATTTCATACAGTGGATCTGCTCTATAAAGGAGATGTTGGTGTGGGCGGGGCCATGTTACATCACCTAATTAATATTCATGAGCAATGCTGATAAGATTTATAATGCATCCTCTTAACTTTTCAGATCCTTCAGCCCTGATCTAAAACAACTCTGGGTGCATTTTCATCATGCTTTACAGATCATTAGCTTGTAGTGTCTTTAATTAACTGAGCCTAATTAAAACTAACACGGAGAGAGCTAAAAGTTATGACACTGACGGCAGCGTCCAATTAAATCTTGCTTGTTCTGTATGGCTAGGCTAAATGAATTATAGAAATCAATTCCATATGTCATGCCTGTTTCTCCAGAACTGACAGCAAGGATAGAGAGACATGTCTTACCTTGCACAAAGGCCCAGAGAGCAGCTACTAAAAAGTTGCAGAGATCCAGGACGGATGGAGACCTTACACATCCCCAGAGTCCCACAGAAGCGTCCACCTCTGCTCACACACACCCCTGCAAGAATACACACATACAGACATATACACAGGGTTTGGTGAAGCTCTGAAGCATGCAAAACACATTTACCAGACGAGAGCTGAGGGAAAATTCATAATTAGGCCTATAGTAAAACAATAATAAAGTATAAGAGAACATCTAGAGAGCCTCTACCATCTGTTAGTCTCTACAGGCGATACGACTCAAGAGTTCAAGTATGCATACTGTACGTCACACACCTGCTATGGAGTATTAGTTGCAGGGTGTCAAGGTGAAAAGCCTGTTATTATGTTACCGTGAAAGCATGATAAGGTCACGGCTTTCTGAGGGGCCAGTAGTTTTCCTTTCTTTGTCTTTGGCCGCCATACAGTGAGTTCACATGAGTCTCAGTGGACATAAAGGCAAAAGAGATTGAATTTTGTCAGGTACAGTATAATCTGTGAAGGTTTCAAGTTGCTCAAATTGAAATATCTGCTCAGTATAAATTATATCTGAGAGGAGTGGAAGTGCACACTGCCCCCCACTGGATATCAACTAACACTACCTCTGTTTGAGAAACCATATTAAGCTAATATACATCTTGCATCTTACAGCCACTTTGACTCTTTTGACTTTTAAGGCATCCTGAATTTGGAAGTAAATGAATTTGAAAGAAATATACACATACAAGAAATAAACATCTATGAATAGTGTGTTAGCTCTGCCATGCTCATAAGTGTATGTATGAAATGCAAAGTCTAATGTAACCTTCCTTAAGTGAAAAAAAAATTAGTAGTACACTACTGTTTAGAAAATGGTCTCAGTAAGATTTTTTTAGCTGTTGCTGTTTTCGAAAAAAATCAGGACTTTTATTCAGGAAGTAAGCATTAAATCTAACCAAAAGTGACAGTAAACACATTCATGTTTAAACATTCTTTTTTAAATAAATGCTGTTCTTTTGAACTTTATATGCAAAGAATCCTGAGAAAATCTACCATAGATTCCACAAAAATTAAAAATGTTTCTTGAGCAGCAAATCAGATTGATTTCTGCACTGCACTGTAAAACGTTTTCGCAAAACTCAACTTAATAACCTAAGTTCAGCAGTTGCCTTAAGTTTTTAAGTTAAATAAGCATAAAACTACAAGTCATTTTAACTTATTACAATAAAAATGAGTTGATATAACTTGTGAGTTTAAATGACTTAAGTTGATTTAACTTAAAATCTTAAGGTAGCTGCTAAACGTAAGTTTTTAAGTTGAAAGTGGTGAAAACTTTTTATGATTTTAATGATGCTGAAAATTCAGCTTTGCATCACAAAAATAAATTGCATTTTTAAAATATATTGAAATATAAAACAGTTATTTTAAATTGAAATAATATTTCACAATAAGACTCTTTTTACTCTATTTCTGATTAAATAAATGCAGCTTTGATAAAACTTCTTTTTTTCCAGACCATAAACTTTTGAATGGTATACCATTTACATAAACCATACTGTACCAAATCATATCCATATAGTATACCAGTGTAGAAACTCAACACACTGGAATAAAAGTGCTTCAAATCTGCTACACACTCATGTACAAAATAAATAAAAACCAGCTAAATTATTCTAAACTGTTAATCATTTTCAAGCATTTACACCATGCATGGTTAACCTTACAGTAGTACTTAACACCGATAACTGTCAGACTTTTAAAATCCTTCATCACTTGAATTAAGATTATAATAATTTAATTTTAAAGCACAGCCACCACAAAATCAGACTTTAGCGCCTCTTTTTACTTTTAGATCGATCTGAGGTTATATCCAGATTTAAAATCATAACAAGAAATAGTTTACTAGCTACGATACTGTTTTTGAAATCAAATAATTGCATAGCAATGACAGGAAACACTGACATCAAACAATTCCCTGCAATAAAAAAGTTAATAAAAAAAAATTAAGCAGATACACAAACCCAAATTGGAAATAAAAGAGTTATCAAATAAACATGTATCCTATTCTGTGTCCTAAACTCTTGAAACATTGGTGTCTCATATGTTAGAGCAGTCAGTGCGATTTTGGAAAGGAGTCTATAAAATCTGTATGTGTGCAAAAATTTTCACCCCTCTTTGTAATTGTTTACATTTAACAGTAATTATAACAGATTACATTTAGATTTATTTTGTAATTACGTAATTCTGTTACATGTAACTAGTTATTCCCCAACACTGTATCTCACCGCTGCCTTTAGTCCTCCATGGCTGAATTTGCAAGGACTGTCTTCTCTCTCTACCCTTATACACTTAGAACAGGAATGCTAGTTACTGTTTACCCTGGTTTTAATAAAACCAGTGAAGAATGAAGTGGAGATTAGAGAGGAATGTGTCTGTGGTTATCTCTTCTCTTCAGTTATCAACAATCTCATCTAGTGTGTGCAACCCCTTCTAAAGTGGGTCACATCTACATGGGCTGCCAGCCATGCACAAACACACACTCACACACACATACATTCAACTGCGTGACACACGTGGAGAGGAGAGGGGAAACAGTGGTTCACACGTGCCTGAGCCTGTCTGCTTCACAGAAAAGGGGGAGCGACTGGGAAAATAAAGGGGGTGATTGGAGGTCTAAGACAGTTAAGCAAAACACAAAGAACACTAGTGTGGAAACTATTTTTAACTGTAGCTTTCGAAGTTACATGAAAGTTGTTAGCTCCAGTACAAGCTTAAAGCTTAAATAGCTTAAATATATACAGTTGAAGTCAAAAGTTTACATATACCTTGCAGAATCTTAATTGTTAATTAAATGAAAATGTTAATTATTTTACCAAAATAAGAGGGATCATACAAAATGCGATTTTTTTAGTACTGAAATGAAGAAGATATTTCACATGAAAGACCTTTACATATTTACATATATACCATCTTTTCACACTGAAGACATATCATATTAATATGTTATTAATATGATATTTAGGCAAAATAAGAAAAATGTATACATCTTTACTCTGTTGAAAAGTTTACACCCCCTTAATGCATTGTGTTTTGCAAGGCATATGTAAACTTTTGACTTCAAGTGTAACTATAAGATGATCATTTACAAATCATGTAAAAAAAAAAAAAAATCTCTTATGCTCACTATGGTGACATTATTTAATCAAAAATACAGTAAAAATGTGTTCCTGTGATCCAAAGCTGAATTTTCTGCATTATTACTTCAGTATTCAGTGTCAAATGATCCTTCAGAAATCATTCTAATATGCTGATTTTCTGCTATAATAAACATTTCTAATTATTCTTATCAATGCTGAAAACAATTGTGCTGTTCAATATTTTTGTGGAAACCATGATTCATTTTTTTTCAGGATTCACTGGTGATTGAAGTTCAAAATAACAGTATTTGTTTGCAATCAATATCTTTAGTAATCTTTAGTAAGAGAATAGTTGAGGAGAGTGTGTTTGATTATTTGTGCACAACACAATCAGACTTGAAAACAGCTTAACTGTTGTCACACGTGCAGGGGAGACGAGGAGCCAGGAGAACACACGAGGAAACAGGAATTAAACAAAACACTAATTTATTAAATCATGAAACAAAACAAAAGGCAGGGATACACCAACACGACAAAACTTCAAAACAAACCACGAGGAGCAGACAAACACCACCATGAGACTGCATCGATGGACAAAGGGGAGTGAGCAGAGACAGACTCTTTAAACACTACAAACGGGGCGTGGCTACAAACGAGATAACAGGATGACGAGGGGGAAATACAAAAGACTAAACCAACTCAGACAAAACCAGAAGGGGGAGACAAGGACTAAACCATAATGACTAGAAACAGAGGGGGAAAAACACTGGGAAGACAGAACAGAACAGACTAAAATCCTGACATTACCCCCCCCCCCTCCCCGAAGGCGCGTCTCGCGCCTAATAACATCCAAAGGGGAGGGAGGGTGGGCGCCCTGGAGACCGCTAAACTGGAACACAAGACACAGGAGACACAGGATACAAGGGTGGTCTCCAGGGCGGATCAGGGAGTTCAGGGGACCATGGCCGAGCAGATAGTCCAGGAGGCCATGGCGGATCAGGAGGTTCAGGAGGCTATGGCCGGGCAAACAGTCCATGAGGCCATGGCGGATCTGGGGGCACAGGAAGCCATGGCCGGGTAAACAGTCCATAAGGCCATGGTGGGTCAGGGGGTTCGAGAAGCCATGGCTGAGCAAACAGTCCATAAGGCCATGGCTGATCAGCCATCTTGGGTGCAGACTCCAACTTGGCCGGGGACTCAGGTTTGGCTGCCATCTTGGCCGGGGACTCAGGAACGGAGGCCATCTTGGCCGGGGACTCAGGAACGGAGGCCATCTTGGTCGGGGACTCAGGAACGGAGGCCATCTTGGCCAGGGATTCAGGTTTGGTGGCCATCTTGGCCGGGAACTCAGGAACGGAGGCCATCTTGGCCGGGAACTCAGGAACGGATGGCATCCTGGCCGGGAGCTCAGGAACGGAGGCCATCTTGGCCAGGGATTCAGGCTTGACGGCCATCTTGGCCAGGGTTTCAGGCTTAACGGCCATCTTGACCAGGGTTTCAGGCTTGACGGCCATCTTGGCCGGGAACTCAGGAACGGAGGCTTTCTTGGCCAGGGATTCAGGCTTGACTGCCATCTTGGCCGGGAACTCAGGAACGGAGGCCATCTTGCGTGCAGACTCTGGCGTGGCAGCCATCATGTGAGCAGACACTAGCGAGGCGGCCACCTTGTGAGCAGAAACTGACGTGGCGGCCATCTTGTGAGATGACGGCTGACCATCTTGCGGCTGACGGGCTTGAACGCGGAGAGGAAGCCTGAGGTACTGGGCTGAGGACCATCATGGGCTTAGGAGGACTTGGGGACACGAGGGAGGCAAGGAGGGAGTAAGGTCGCTGGAGTGATATGCGGAGGGTTCTGGCTGTTGGTGAGATGGGGTGACTACATGTTTCCAGACGGGAGGAGGATTACCATCCTCCACCATGACTTGGAACGGGGAACCACATAAATCAAGAACTAAATTCACAAAATCTGCTACAGGACGGTAGCAATCATTAGGACTTATCAATTGAAACAAAGAATCATCTTTTAGTCCCATCTGGAAACATGCGTTCACCATCTTATCACTCCATGTCACCAGATGGTAAATTCCTCCACATACTCCTCCAGCGAATGCTCACCTTGCTGGAGGTTAAACAGGAGGTCCTCAGCCCAGGTCATCTTGATTAGGTCCGTCGATCTGTCACACGTGCGGGGGAGACGAGGAGCCAGGAGAACACACGAGGAAACGTGAATTAAACAAAACACTAATTTATTAAATCATGAAACAAAACAAAAGGCAGGGATACACCAACACGACAAAACTTCAAAACAAACCACGAGGAGCAGACAAACACCATGAGACTTCATCGACGGACAAAGGGGAGTGAGCAGAGACAGACTCTTTAAACACTACAAACGGGGCGTGGATAAAAACGAGATAACAGGATGACGAGGGGGAAATACAAATATGGGCAAGACTAAACCAACTCAGACAAAACCAGAAGGGGGAGACAAGGACTAAACCATAATGACTAGAAACAGAGGGGGGAAAAACACTGGGAAGACAGAACAGAACAGACTAAAATCCTGACAACTGTCATGTTACTGAAAAATTTTTGTACCACCTACTTTTATGTACAATAGATTCTTAAATTTCATTCTGGCTTCATTTTCATTCTAAACTTTCATTCTGGCTCATATGCTCCGGCTCACTTTTATCAGCAACACAGAAACATAAACACATTGTGGAGTAATTAATCACTAAGCCACTGTCTGCAAACTGATACAATATGGCCCATTGATTTTGCCATGACCTCATCTGGCCTGTCGGAGATAAACGTATGCCGGTTAATTAGCACAGCTCTTTGGTGTCAAGTTACTCTATAACCATTCAAGCAGATTAATTTCGGTCTGAGAAACAGGCTCTAGTTCTTGACAATAAAAGCGCAATAAAATTACTTCCCGAAGTGATACAAGATACAGAGGATGTGACAGCAAAACATCTGCCAGAATGGCAGGAGACAGTTTAACAAAGGTCAGACTCTGATCAGAGATGTGGTGCAATGCTGAAATTGTGACATGGTGCTCAGTCCTTGTGAAAAATTGACTGAATGTTCACATCATAAAGGTCCACTGAAGTGCTTTGAAACAAACAGCTTATTCTATGCGTTTACGTAATTTCAACTGAAACAGTAATTACAGGGCTAGACATATCAAACAGTTCCGTCCCCTGTTTTAAATAGCCAATAGTGTTTTGTTTATATCAAAGCTTGGGCCAGAGCCACTGAGCTCAGTAAAGCTACATTTGACCCCGTATGAAAGCCACAATCTCATGCATATTGCTATAAAATATAGCATTCTGTGTAGAATTCAAATGGCCAAGCTATCAAGTCTCTAGACTGGAGCAGACTGTATGCGTGCTGCGGCGGTTCATGTGAAACAGTGCAAAACCAGACTTCTTTTGCCCCAGTGGAAAGCATATTTACACTGTCTGAATTGTTCCCTATCCTCTATATAGTGCACTACATGCCATTAACCGTACAGAAAATACTAACTCTGTGAACAAGTGACCGATTTCAGTAGCAGCTTCAGCATTTATTTACAGTGTAGGGGGTGGGACACTTCAGATTCTAGAGAGCATTTGATTAGACCAGGGGTCACCACACTCGGTCCTGGAGGGCCGGTGTCCCTACAGAGTTTAGCTCCAACCCTAATCAAACACACCTGAACCAGCTAATCAAGGTCTTAATAGGTATACTTGAAACTTCCAGGCAGCTGTGTTGAGGCAAGTTGGAGCTAAACTCTGCAGGACACTGGCCCTCCAGGATCAAGTTTGGTGACCCTTGGATTAGACAAAGTTTGATGAGGAGCTGAAGTGTAGGGTGAAGTCATCAATATCTTCAATCAATATTAGCGGAAGTTAGAACTTATAGGTTTTGAATGCTTATATCTTCTAAATGCGAATTTTGTCATTGTTTTGGAGCACACTATAGCTTATAAATAACCTTAAGGCTAACATATTTATAATTAAAATTATAAAGCTTTAATTTTGATTTCATTGTTTTAATATATTTTGTTATGGTTTAAAGAAGTATATTTATTTTGATGTGTTGACTAACATATTAAAGCACATGTAAAGTATTTAACTCTATTGTGCTATTCAATATTACATTTAAAGATGATATATTTTAAATGCATTAAACTTTATCATTACAAATGCACAATTACAAATATATTTAAATACATGACAAACACGTTTAAAAAAAAACTGCACATTCAGCAGTGCACTTTAACCATATTTCAAAGACAGAGTAATGAAATTACAAAAAAGTGGGTCAAAAAAGCATTTTCAACCATTTGCAACTAAATACAAATGCAATCAAAACAACAAAAGAGCAACAGAAGTGTTGTGATAGGTTGTTGTGACTGTTAGTCTAACGCAGTACATGTTTCTGAATGACGGAACCTAGTGATGCCATGTAGACAGAGAAAAAAGTGGTCCATATACCGAGCCCTGAGGTACCCCAGTAGGTAGACATTGCAATTTAGACACCTCACCCCCCCAAGGTACCTTGAAGGACCTATCTGAGAACTTTACAAATAGTCCAAAAGAGAAAATATTAGTTGAATTTATAAAAATGAACCTGTTCAAAAGTTCTTGATTCTTAATACTGTGATGTTACCTCAGTGATCCACAGCTGTGTTTTTTCTTTAGCTGGGAGTCCCTTGTTTGTCCTGAACAGTTAAACTGCCTACTGTTCTTTAGAAAAATCCCACAAATTCTTTGTTTTGTTTTTTTTAAGCATTTTTGTGTATTTGAACCCTTTCCAGCAATGACAACTGAGGGACAATGTAACTATTGTACAGAAGGTCCAAATGTTCACTGATGCTCCAGAAGGAAACACAGTGCATTAAAAGCCAGGGGGTGAAAACTTTTGGAATTTAAAGATCAGGGTAAATTTAACTTATTTTGTCTTCTGGGAAACATGCATGTAAGTATCTTCTGTAGCTTCTGAAGGGCAGTACTAAATGAAAAATATGATATTTAGGCAAATCAAGAAAGATGTACACATCTTCATTTAGCATTGTGTTTCTGGAAGGTGTATGTAAATGATATAACTAAATTACACAACCTAGTGAACCTAGTGCCATAACAGAGAAGTGGTCCAAGTACTGAGCCCTGAGGCACCCCAGTAGCTAGATGTTGTGACTTGGACATCTCACCCCTCCAAGATACCTTATAGGACCTATCTGATAGGTAAGATTCGAACCACCAAGCCATAAAATGTATTATATCTCTTTTTATGCAAAGAAACAGAATGAAATCTAAAATATAATTCACTAAAAATCTTCCCTTCTGCCCTAGTTTTTCTAGCCCATTCAAGATACAGATCTCCCTTTTTTTCTGTACTATATATGAGTGTGCTTACACTTCCTGCTGCATGCAAATACTGTTAACGTATCGCAAATGGCAGATGGTACATTTGAATGGTGGTTTTTTTTTGGAGACTAACAGCTACTGGTCGCCATCTACTTTCATTATATGTAAAAGAGTTGAAATTTTGCTGCTGTAGAGAACTCCTTGTGAGCTCTATGCAAAGAAAAATGTGTTTCACTATGAGGTCTGTAAACGATGACAATATTCATTTGTGGGTGAACTATCCTCTTTATATTCTCCCCATTAACCTTACAGTGTCTGCCTGTTCCTCACCTGCTCCCGTAGGCAAATGTACTGTTAGATGAGGTAAATGTGTATCTGACCCATTCTGGGCCCAGCGAGAAAGAGAGAGAGCCTGCAGGGTGACAGATGGCGAGGGCCAAGCGTCAGGGACTCGAGGATGGAGCAGCATCAATCCACTTCACTCCTCCACCGCCACCTCCTCTCTGATCCCTTCATCCCTCCTTCCAGACGAGGACACAGATACATCTATCCCATTATTTTCCTATCCCTGAGAACCACGCGTAAGAATACACAGCAGGACAATACAACGCCAGCCGTGCACCACAACACAGACGCTGACTGACTCACTTTGACCTCTTAATTCATGGACAGGGAGCTATGAGGGGTTATGGGGCACCTCCACATGGAGAGAAGCGGCCTGGGGTCACAGACTGGCCTCAATTAATGCTGATCTGAGGATTATGAACTCTAATGAGTCCAGACTGCAACTAGTTATAAAACTTTCAATTTTAATGTCATCAGTTATTGAATAATAAAGAAAGCAGTAAAAAGAATACAGTAAAAAGTACAGTATAGGGCTGGGGATTGACAAAAAAAAACAAAAATCATTTGTTTTCAATTTGGTTTTGATTCACAAGTTTGCAGTTTAATTCGATTTAGATTATTTTGGACCTATACAGTATAACATACAGTATGTGGCAAACTAATGCTGTAAAATATACATTAGAATCAGTTGGTACTACATTACTATAATATTGGAATGTAAAAATAACTGATTTGTATACACTTAAATTACACTCAATGAATACTATCCTTAGAATTACATAATTATATTTATACTCCAATTCATTTTTTAATATAAATACATGGCTGTCATAAAAACTTTATGGATTTATTCAAACATTAATTAAATATTGAAGAAAAGTAAAAAAAAAAATAATAATAATAATAATATAATATAATTTAGCAGCTTCCACACGTTTTTTCTGTGGTTTAGACAGCATAAATTAGCAGAACAACATATTCAGTAGTACATTCACCAAAACGGCATTTATTGTTTTAATATTGTAATAAAATAAACAGAATTCGAAATATGAGATTTTGTTTCATATCAGTAACAAAGCACAACGCTTATTGAGATTTATTGGACAGGAGGCAGCAATGCTTTCTTCATTAACTTCATTAACAGGCTAGACTAATCAAATCTTCGGATTTAACAATATCGTTTCATAATATTTAGCATCCATTAAAATTGAGAAATCAATATTTTTTACCCAGCCCTAGTATACAGTATGAGGAAGGTATGAGGAAAAACTCAACTGTGGATTTGTGCTGTTTTATTTCTGTCATGGAGAATCGGATTACCTTTCAACTCGCACTGCTTCCGAGCTTTGGGATGGCATTAGTGTTTTAATTTTCATAAAACTAACAACTGAGCCATATTTTCTGACCTCTGACTGCAGCCTCGCAATTTGGTTCAGGGACAGGATGCTCTCATGGGCTTAAAAAAGGTCTGAACCCATTCCAATTCACCTGCTTTGCCTCCTGTCTATCATCCTATATTCTCTAATCAAAACCTCTTCTCAAAGTCCTTTCACAAAAACACTCTTTTGAACACAGCTTTGGGTACAAAGCTACAAAATGCATGTTATTTTCTATTTAGTACTGACCTGAATTAGATATTTCACATAAAACTGATGATGATAGATGTTTACAAGAGAAAATAATAGTTGCATTTCTAAAACAGACCCTATTCAAAAGTTTACATACACTTAATTCTAAATATTGTGTTGTTACCTGAATAATCCACAGCTGTGTGTGTTTTTGTTTTTGTTTTTTGTTTAGTGGTAGTTGTTCATGAGTCCCTTGTTTGTCCTGAACAGTTAAACTGCCTGCTGTTCTTCAGAAAAATCCTTCAGGTCCCACAAATTCTTTGTTTTTTGTTTTTTTGTCTATTTGAACCCTTTCAACAATGACTGTATAATTATAAGATTTACCCTGATCTTCAAAATCAAAAAGGTTTTCACCCCCAGTTTCCTTCTGAAGCATCAGTGAGTGTTTGAACCTTCTGTAATAGTTGCATATGAGTCCCTCAGTTGTCCTCAGTGAGAAAAGATTGATCTCAAAATCACACAGTCATTGTTGGAAAGGGTTCAAATACACAAAAATGCTGAAAAACCAAAGAATTTGTAGGACCTGAGGGATTTTTCTAAAGAACAGCGGGCAACTTAACTGTTCAAGGACAAACAAGGGACTCATGAACAACTATCACTAAACAAAAAAAAAAAAAAACCTGTGTATCATTCAGGTAACAACAAACTATTAAGAGTCAAGCGTATGTAAACTTTTGAACAGGGCAATTTTTATAAATTCAACTATTATTTTCTCTTTTGGACTATATATAAATGTATTTTATGCAAAATATCTTATTCAGGTCAGTACTAAATAAAAAATAATATCCATTTTTTTAATGATCCCTCTTATTTTGCTAAAATAATTACCATTTTGCAAATTCCGCAAGGTGAATGTAAAATTTTGGCCTCAACTGTGTATAAAAACACACAGACACACATTGAACATTCAAAGACATTTCTCAGCGAAACTCTGGATTATGACAGCAGTAAGCTGTACTCTTTTCTACAGACGTACTTTAGATTGTCAGTGTCAGTAACTGAACAGCCCACTGCAGATGATTAATGCTGTTAATCTCCACGACTGTGTCATTAGGCGGCTGTAATGGGTCTAACAGCAGCGCAGTGGTGTCAAAGTCATGCAGCGTCTTCAATCATCTCAGAGACGACTCAAGGACACACAAGAGCTCAGCTCTGATGTGAGTGATGCTCAGGGCTCAAGCGCACATCTGCCGTTTCTGTGTTTAAGACGCTTACAAACCTCTAATATGACTCTCAGTGTCAGGATCCTGAAAACCCTAAACACTTTTTCTCACTGCTGTACATATGCAGTTATACTTGAGCTCCTAAGAGACTCGTTTGAAGTAGTGTGACCATGGAGGCATCCCACATAGTACCTCTCTGTCTTTTCATTTTCAGCATCATCACTGCAGAGGCACCTCACATTAAGTCCCAAGACAGCCACGATTTAAGCATGAAGGACACAGCTGCCTGAGAGAGTTACATAACTGTCTTCAGATTTCTCATCGCTCGATTCTGCTCACTCAGGACTATTTGTAGTCTCCAAACGACTAGAATAAAAATATCTCAGTAAATTGTAATGCAATTGTAACCCTATATCCTGCTTGATAAGAAATAGCAGTAAATCTCTGATTTTGTTTATTTTGTGTCTAGCATTGTTTTCCAGGAAAGTAAAAGCAGCTTTGTTGTTCTAATACTCCACTGTCTGTCCTAGTTTCCACTGTGTTCACTGTGCAAGCACACATACATAAAAGATGATTTGCTGCTTCAATTTTCTGACTTTCTCCAGTTTGATTTGGTGACAGACAACACTCGAGCTAGAACAACCCCACACAGGACACAGCTCAGTGTTCTCCCTGTGAGAGAACAATTTGTTTTAAGAGAGTCTGTGAAAGAACGGTACAGATCAAATATGTAACAGAAAGAAAAAACACTAAGTGATAATATTTTATGCATCTTGAAGTGCTGACTTTTACAAACAACATGAGGCAAATACAAGACAACTATTTACACAGGATAACAGGACACAAGAGAACAGAAAACATTAATATGACAAATAAAGTGTTGACAATATGTTTGTTAGGATTTGTGTGCAGGACGGACGAGACGTAGACAGGATATCAAGAATAACAATATATATTTAATAAAGTCTTCAGTAGATCAGACAGGAACACAGAACTTCCACACACACAGTGACAACGTTAAGGACCGACGATTAACTGAAAACAGAGACAGACTTTTAAAGGGTGACTAGGTGATTAAACACAGGTGACACAGATGACTAATAATTACAAGGACAGGTGCAGGGAATAACGATGGGCTTAACAAAAGGACAACAAAATGACAGGGGGAGACCAAATGGGAGAAACCAAAGACCAAAACAGACAAGAATGTAACATTACGCCCCCCTCCGAATAGGCGCGTGCTCGCGCCGTAGAAAAACAGAAAACAGGACACAAAAAGAGGGGCGAAAAAACAGAAAATTAGAGTCAATCATGGAGGAGGCTTCGGCGGAGGACGCAACCCCAGGAGGGGGACCAAAACAAAAGTCAACATAGTCCAAGGGGGCGACGACGGTGGGAGGAGCCAGGGAGGAAACAGGAGGGACCCGGGGCAGGAGGAAAAATGCAAGACCCAGACCACAGCCATGATGACGGCCCACGGTGGAGCCGACGGAGGGAGGAGCCATGGTGGAGGGAAGACCGCCGACTCCATGGGGCCGACCGACAGAGGCGGAGCAGGTGGAGGAGGAGCCCGAGGCGGAGACGGAGAGCCGAAGATCCGGGATGACGCCAAGGATCCGGAGGGCCAAGGTGGAACAATAGGCTCTGGCGACCGAGGCGGAGGCGGAGTTCCGGAGGTCCGCGGCTGAGCCGGAGCGACAGAGGATGGAGGCTGTGCCCGCAGGAAGGAGGAGTCCCAAGGAGCCGGTGGGACGGCGTGACGAGGCGCAGCCGGAGGAGCAGAGTCCTGAGGTGACGATGGGGTGACAACTGACCAGGGCGGAGCCGAAAAGACGATGGAGCCCGGTGGAGCTGGTGGACCGACGGGCGATGATGTAGACGAGGGCGCTGAGAGCCGTGGTGGAGCCGCGGGGTCGGAGGGCCGAGGCGGAGTCCTGAACTCGGAGGCTGGAGGCGGAGCAAAGGGATCCTCCAGCCGAGACGCCGATGGAAGCTGGCAGCCCCGCGGCGAGCCCACTGCACAGGTGTTGGGTTGAGGGTGAGCTGAGGGGCTGTCAGGGGACAGCGGTGGCAAGTCAGACATGGATGTAGACAGAAGAGGGCGAGTGGGCGGGAATTCCAGGAAGACAGGTAGTTCATAACTGATGGATACTTCGGAGAAAAAGTCAATTAAATCCCCAGAATGATGCTCAAGCTCACCCCCAGTGGTGCAGTGGGCAGGGCTCTCTATCGCCCTCTCTTGCTCCACGTGACAATCCACCGTCGCAGATGTTGTAGTCGGCTCTCGCACCTGGTCCGATGAGTCAGGCTCTGGCTCTGTCGCTCTCGGCTCTGGCTCTCCATCGACGGTGGGCTCGGGCTGCAACTCCGCTTGTCGGGGTGATGTTCGGCTGGGTTCTGGGTCTGGTGTGGGGCTGGTGTCATCCTCCGCGTCCAACGAAGATCTGCTGGACACCAGCACCCACACGATGTAATCAGCGATGCTCTCTCGAGGACCTTCCCCGGACAGCTGCGCCTTGATGGTGTTGTTTAATCCGTTGCGGAAGAACGTGCATAAGCAGCTGTCCGGGTAATGTGTTGATGGGGCGAGGAACACAAAGTCTCTGATGTGGTCCTTGAGAGAGCGATCCCCCTACTTCAGGAGAATGATTCGCACAGCGGGATCCATGACGAAAATACAGAAAAATAAACACTGGGAAAAACGGGGGGAAAAAAGCAGGGGAAACACGCTGGGAAAACTGTATCGGTCGGTCCTTCTGTTATGATTTGCGTGCAGGACGGATGAGACGTAGACAGGATATCAAGAATAACAATATATATTTAATAAAGTCTTCAGTAGATCAGACAGGAACACGGAGAACTTCCACACACACAGTGACAACGTTAAGGACCGACGATTAACTGAAAACAGAGACAGACTTTTAAAGGGTGACTAGGTGATTAAACACAGGTGACACAGATGACTAATAATTACAAGGACAGGTGCAGGGAATAACAATGACGATGGGTTAAACCAAATGACAACAAAATGACAGGGGGAGACCAAATGGGAGAAACCAAAGACCAAAACAGACAAGAATGTAACAATGTTAATCATCATGATATACTTTTACAGAGTATAAAATATGAATGTGTTTTATTAGCCTTAATTATAAATCAAATTTAGCCTGAAACCAGGTATTTTAGAATCATTAAGAAATTAAGATATTTTGAATGTTTTTATATTTCCATTTTTTCTACAATTTCAGTTTTACTTTTAATTGTTTTAGTAGTTAAAGGAATAGTTCAACCAAAAATGAAAATTACCCCATGATTTACTCACCCTGAAACCATCCTACGTGTATATGACTTTCCTTTTTTCAGACAAATACAATTGGAGTTATATTAAAAAATGTCCTGGCTCTTCCAAGCTTTACAATGGAAGTGAATAGCTGTTCAGATTTTGAAGTCTAGTAAAGTGCATCCATCCATCATAAAAAGTACTCCACATGGCTCCAGGGGTTAATAAAGTCCTTCTAAAGTGAATTAATGCATTTGTGTAAGAAAAATATCCATATTTAAAACCTTATAAACTGTACTCTCTATAGCGCGTGTTCATGAGAGTCACATTTCAGCGGATGACATATGATGTAGGCATAGCGTAAGCTCAGGTGAGAATGTGTTCTTCTCGTGAGAACCGAGTTTTGTTTACAGCAAAGGAAAACCAGTCTCCTTTTGGCTTATATCGAAATTCCCTGACATTTTTCTTTACAAATCCTCATTTTGTACTTCTAATTTATGAACAGTGTTTTGTTTTGCTCTCTCCCTGTTCGCTGGAAAGCTGTCTCTAGTAAACACGCATATGACAGTAACCGAAAGCTAGAGATTAAGGTTTATAAAGTTTATTAATATTGATATTTTTCTTACACAAACACATCAATTTGCTTCAGAAAGCCTTTCTTAACCCACTGGAGCTGTGCACTTTTTATGATGGATGGATGAACTTTATTTTGCTTCAGAATCTCAACACCCATTCCATTATAAAGTTTGGAAGAGCCAGTACATTTTTATATAACTGCAATTGTATTCATCTGAAAGATGAAGACATTTTATATTTTTTATGTTTTTATATTTTGGTTTATTTCAGTTTAAGTTTATTATAAGTAGCGAAAATATTTTTGCATGGTTTCAGATTTAGTTAATAATAACTCTGCTTGAAACTAAATTGTTTTCACATTTACCTCAAGAACTGAAAAAAAATAGCTTAAGAACATCAAGAAAAAAGATTTCTTTGATGCACATTTTTAACCAAAACAAGTGTTTTGTCAATGTTAGACTCACAGATGGTATTTTTCCTTTGAAATGTAACATCTTAGGAATATAAATATTCAGTACAAATTCCCATAAATAGTACTTGTAGATTTATTCAGCACCTCTCTTCTTTCATTAAAGCGCTTTAGGTTCTAAAATAGCAGTAAAAACAGCAGTTCAGCCTCAGACCAGCAGAGGGAAGACAACTGAGAATGAGAGACTAGATCTTCAGAGGTAAAGTTAAGCGGTAATGTTTCTGTGGTAAAACTAATAATGAGCAAACAACTCCATTGTAAGAATGTTTCTGTTGACAGCTCTAAAAGATGGCTAAGCATATGAGCATATGAGAGCATATAAAGTTTTATAATAACAGTGTGGAAAACGGGTGCACAAATTAGGAGGATTTTTCCTCTAAGCTGCTCCAGAAATTCCTCAGTTAGCTTTCAAAATCATTCTTGATGAGGAGAAAAAAACTCAAAATGTAAAAAAAGCAGCTACTTTTTAACATCTCTGCCTGTCCCTAAGATAACCATCCAGCACTCTCAAATTCCTGCTCTTTCTCTCATTTTGTTGAAAGGAAGAGGGAGTGAGCAAATTGGACCAAGGACCAGTTATTATCAGATTTGTTATCTGTGCAGCCGTTCAATAGTTTGCTGAAGAATGTTGTTGTTGTAAGTCGAGTCACACAGAAACAAAAGAGGGCAGCCTGTGCAGTAAATTATTTTAGTAGTTCATACTCTATATGTAATGATAATGATTTATTCATATTTTCAATCTGAATCACTCTTGGTTTCCACTGAGATCACATCAGAGAGGACATTGTGAGCATGCATTAGCCAATGACTCAGCCCATACATCTGTTTTGACTTCTCATCTGGAGCAGAAAATGAGCAGTATTTGTCTGGGCACCAAGTAAAAGAACAGACAGGACAGAACTGCTGAACTGAGCTGGGCTCTGAGTTGTTTGGGCTTTGTACAGTGGGTTTGTTATTTCAACTTTGCCTTCCAACACTGAACAATCAGAGCCTTGTATAATCCACTTTCACTGTAATGAGTCTTCCAAGACTTCATAACCGCCCAACTGACTCCATTTACAGTATTAATGGACATTTGATTGGAGCGGCCACAGTTTGGCAGCCAAGTGTCTTATAATTAGGCATTTTATTTGAAATGCAGTCTGTCAGACCTCTCGCTTAGTGACCTTAGTCTTCGTTTGAATTACACATTCTAGATCTAAGTGCCTGTATAAGCCAAATAAGCATCACATCCTTCTAGCAGAAAGCTGTGCTGCACATCAGCCAAGACTAAAACAAGATTACAGTACATTACAGAGATTTTATCTCACAAACTCAATGGGGAAGGGAAAGATAAGCTTTTTTAAAATAACTATAAAAGTAATATATAAAGTATAACCTCAAATCCTCGAGTGTGTCCCTGTGGGCGTACTCTTGAAAAATGACTGCCATTGGACCATGATGAAACACACTGTGCAGACACAGTGGAATCCAAACATTCAGTCAACACAAATGCGAAATAAAAAAGACAAAAACATAATCGTTATTAACACTCATTTGTCAAATTTGTTTGAGGTAAACATGGTTTTGTCAAAACATATTTTATTTTTAACAAAAATATGTTGTGAATGTTCAAAACATTTCTCTGAACTTAAACAAAAACACTGCAAACTAAATTATTTTCATCTGGTGAAAAAAAAACTCTGACCAATAAATAGAATGGGGTGCAACGGTTCAACTTACTCACGGTTCGGTTTGTATCACAGTTTTAGAGTCACGGTTTCGGTACGTTTCGGTACATGTGCTATGTTTAGGGGAAAAAAAATTGAAAGTTAAAAAATACGAATAATCTAACTAGAAGCAACAGCACAAATAAATACAATAGAGTAAAGATACAATAAAATAAACAGATTTTTCATTTTTTTAGGTAGGTCTAACATTAGTTTTTACATACAGAAACTGTGCCGGGCCCACCTCCTACTCGGGTCAATTTTGCAAGGCCCCCCTATGCCTGACATTACCTCTAAAGGTGTTTATTTTTAAACCTTTTTTATTAACCAAAACATTTGTTTTGCTTTTTTATTCTTCTAATGCATGTTATAAAAAACCTCAAACAAACAAACAAACAAACTTTAAATTAAAACTATACTTTTGAATTAAAAGAAAACCCTCTGCTCACTTCTAACTTTTTAACATATATACAGATTTAAATCTCCTGAATTCTTTAATTCAGAGATTCTTTACAACTTCAGAGTATTTTTTTAAGTAAGTGAACCTACCAAACAGAACAACAGAGAAATGCCAAAAGACCACTCACTAAACTTGTCCTTTTGAACTGGACTGACGGAATATCTTCTGTTTGTATCCATTATAAAATAAACACACAAATGAAAAATACAGCAAATACATTATAAATCTGTTGATGCTGGTGCTCATATGTGCATAAACACCACTGACCCTTACAAGATTCACCTTTATGGGTGAGCATTCATTATAAAACACTCACAGGACATTCATTTTGACAACTATGAAAATACTTTAAAATTTCACACAAAAATACTATGGATCAGAGCCCCGAAAGCATGAATAGTTTGTGAATCAATAGCGAACTTATGCGTGCCTAGACCAGGCCCGGCTCCACAGGGGGGCCAGGGTGGGCCTGGCCCACCCAATCAGAAGCCTGGCCCACCTGAGCCCCACACTACATAGCCAATCACAAAATTGGTACGATATTCAGTTGACCTCCATATTTTTTTCTTACCACCCGCACCCGCAAACATTCTAATATTGTATATAATTTTCGCACTTTCAATATTCAGGATATTGAAATCGCTTTTAAATGAGTGCTCGCGCTGTTTACTTTTACTTTCGGTTTTTGCGATAACGCACACTCTGTGTAAAGGGAGCAGCGCATCTTATAATAGAAATTTGTCAGTGAACACAAGATTGAGCAGCAAATCCTCCAGCATGGTCTTTTTTTAGTAATCTCTCCTTATTTTCGACCCGTGATCAGTCAAATCTAAAGGTCGTTGCACACTGAGTCCGATTTTTGTATGCGTTTTTTCTCATATTCGCCATCCTTTCCTATGAAAATGCTTATTATGGATGCAAAATGCAGAAAATCGAACCTGATCTGAATTTTTGAATGACAGTTTCAGAGGCAGTGTGTAAACTCAATTAACATAACCTGAGGTCGTATTTATTTTTTAACGTGCGAAAATTTCACACTCATGTGTGCAATGACATAACTCCTGCAGCTCGTGTTGGATGCAGGGTTGCCAAGTATATATATACTATATCCAACTTTATTCACACAGATACAGTACACTCACTTAAATACACTAAATCGCAAATCTCAATGGCCTAATTTTTATTTCATATAAAAACGCAACTATGTTATCGCCCAGTTCTTTATATAAAGTCAAGTATGTAAGAATCTCCAACTTTATTTGCCATTTACTTGAGTAGGATATATACTATATAGCAAATCTCAACTGCTTGATTGCTTGTTCTCATCGCAGAATGTACTACAGTATATTATTTCACAGCTCTAATCTGCTAAATGCATGATTAGACTTACTGTAAAGCTGCTTGTAAAATGTGTATTGTGTATAAATAGCATTGACTTGACTTGACCAGATAAATGCTTGCATTAAAGCATGTAAATGACTTTTCGTTTTACTCTTGCTGTAGACTTTCGTATACATTTCATTTCATGGTACATTTTGTTTGTGGTGTGGCCTTATTTGTCAAGTTTTTTGAGAACTTTTTTTTTGCTTATGCAAAAACTGTCACATAAAGGATGCGTCTATACACTTTCAGTGTTATGATGGCACAGAGAATGACAGTACGTTTACCCATGAAACCAGATGTTTGTAAAGGCAGACAGCAGAGGAATGCCGCTTCCAAAGGGCTCTTTCAGCGTCTGTTTCCAGCTTGGACTAGACTGTTTCCTGTGCTGGAGCGTCAGGGTGAGCCGGCGTTCTCTCTCTCTCTCTCTTTCTATCTCTCCTTTCCTCTAGCCCCAAGGGCAGAAAACAAACAAGGCCAATGAAGTCATCTGCCTGAGCGCCCTAAGGGAGGCCTTCAGTTTCCCTGACAGAGCAGGGCGAGAGGAAAATCTGTGTTTCTGTATGTGTGTTCGAGAGAGTGAGCCACTGAAAGGCCAAAGGTTAAAACAGACTGCTCTAGTAAGCATTAGAGGACAACAGTCTGTGTGTCTCAACTACAGATGCATGTAGGAGCACCGCTGATGAAACTTCAGAGAGATACAGGATGCATTGCACAGCTCAAATGAATGCATGAAACATTGATGTCAGCTTTGTCTCTCTTAGTGCATTATCTCTGTAACAGATGGGGAGCTGGGCGAGATCAAAGCTATGAGGACATTGCTGCGTTACTGCTGTCAAACACAGGATCTGACATATGTATAAACACGCAACGATGTGCAGCCATCCGAAATGGTCAGAGAATCAAATGTAATGACTCCATGACTTCCATCTGTATCTTACGTAAATGCACAGGTGAAGCACCAAAAATGCCTCTTTGGAGTGGGGAGAAGGTGGTGAGAAAGAAGAAAACCAGGAGAAATAGATAGGCCAAGAAGCATATTTTGCTATCCTTTCCTTCTGGGATACTGGATTCCCTTAGGATATGTAAAGCTGCATGTTTAGCGTCTTTATAGCATAATGGGTTAGTGATAAAGAGCTTTTGTTTTGTGTTTTTATGCACATTCATAAAACAAGGGAGCTTACTGTGTTAAATAAGGAAGTTTTTGTATGTGTACGAATATTGGGCAACAACATTTGTTTGCATTTACATTTTTGTAGATGTGTATTCTGATGCTGCTTCAAGCTATATTAGTGTCAGTATGAACTTTGAAAGACAGTGTTCAGAGAGTATTTTGCACGACATATCACATTAAATATCAAAGCATTTTTAATTAGTTACACTAATGTATTTAAGACAAACTATACAGAAAACAAGATTCAGTTGATATTTTCATGCAGCAGTCAACATATTACCTATAACTCTTAATTTCGACTATTAAACGTATGAAAAAAACTTTTTTGGCATAAGGATTTTTTCTTTAAAAATTACTCTAAAATATAGTGCATACTGTACACATGGGATCATATATAATATCATTTATACATACTTACATAATGTGCATTTTTGTACATACAAAATGCACATAAATACATTAAAATGTTTATTATTACTTTATAAATACATTAATACTTGTTTTGTAGTAAAAATCCAAAGTGAGAACAATCTTGTTATCGGTATTGTTCAATAAAATAAATTTTGTTAATTTAAAAACTGAAATAAAATAAAACTCAGAATTTATTTAATGTACAGAAAACAATATTCATATTCAGTAAAATTTTTCATGCAGCAAGCAACACTATTATATTTCTTAATTACGATTATGAAATTCATACAATTAAATTTTTTTGGTAAAAAAAATTACATAAATGTAATATATAGCACATACATATGAAAATGTTCATTATTACTTAATCAATGCATTAAAAACAATAAAAATAAAATATAACTTAGAATTTAGTTAATATAATTTAATTTAGAACTGAAATAACATAAATTATAAATAAATACAAAAAACTAAGAAAATTACAAAATTACTTGGCAAAATGACAAAAACTTAAACTAAAATTAAAACAGATTTTTTTAAAGTAAAAGCTAATTCAAAATACACACTATAATAATCAAAATAATACTACAATAACGTAAATGTGACCCTGGACCACAAAACCAGTCTTAAGTCGCTGGGGTATATTTGTAGCAATAGCCAAAAATACATAGTATGGGTCAAAATTATTGATTTTTCTTTTATGCCAAAAATCATTAGGAAATTAAGTAAAGATTATGTTCCATGAAGATTTTTTGTAAAATTCCTACTGTAAACATATCAAAATGTAAATTTTGATTAGTAATATGCATTGTTAAGAACTTGGACAACTTTAAAAGTGATTTTCTCAGTATTTTGAAGTTTTTGCACCCTCAGATTCCAGATTTTCAAATAGATGTATCTGGGCCAAATATTGTCCTATCCTAACAAACCATACATCAATAGAAAGCTTATTTATTGAGCTTTCATATGATGTATACATCTCAGTTTTGTAAAATTTAACCTTATGACTGGTTTTGTGGTCCATGGTCACAAATAACAGAGACGTAAAACGTACTCGGTTACTCTCGTAACCTCGGTTCCCTCAGATACAGGAACGAGTACTGCGTCTGAAAGACGCTATGGGGGAAAAGCTCCTTTTTCTCCGAGACTGAAGCATTTTCAATAACGTAGTGTAACTGTACATCCATTGGTTTGTGCAGTGTGTAAAGAACGAGCTACACGAGCGTATGGCGACGCTTCGCGCCAGATTCCGCCAAATGGGGCAGAGTAACTGGCTATATAAGCGCGCGTTTCACCATAGGATCTCAGGTTACTTCGACTGAAGTGACGAATGAGTCATGCGGCTACATAGCACGGCTAGCAACGCAGTACTCGTTCCCGTATCTGAGGGAACCGAGGTTACGAGAGTAACCGAGTATGTTCCCTTACGATACTTCACTCGTACTGTGTCTGAAAGACGCTATGGGGAACCAGTACAATCCCGCCGTGCTATGATAGAGGAACGACTAATCATGGCCCTACCATCTGAGGGCTAGTATGGGCCATCTTGCTCAATCAGGCTAAGCATATAAGCATCCATTCCAGAAAAATAGTACAGTTTGGAACTCACACAGAGGGCCAAGACGTACCACATACTAATTATGCACTGGTCACAGTTATCCATTCATGCAGAGGGTAATAATCTGGTCTCTGAACGGAGTCGAGAGACTTTTAGGCACATAACCATGTCTTGGCTTCATGACAATTTTAGAGTCGTTGGGCCCGAACTCCAGGCATATCGGGTTAACAGAAAGAGCCTGCAGGTCACCCATACGTTTTACTGATGCCAATGCTAATAGCAGGGCAGTCTTAAACGTCAAAGGGCGAAAGTCAGTGGACTTAGAGCCCTCAACACAGTGGGCAGGTCCCACGAAGGGACTGTGAAAGAGCGAGGCGGATTGAGCCTCCTTGAACCCTTCAAGAAACGAACGACCAGATCGTTCTTTCCCACAGATTGACCGTCCATAAGGTCATGGAATGCCGCTATGGCCGCTACATAGACCCTGAGCGTGGAGGGAGATCGTCCCTATCCAACAGCTCCTGGAGAAAAGACAATATCACTGATATGTCACATAAATTAGGGTCTTCACCGCGGGTGGAGCACCAAGCGGAAAAGACAGACCATTTAAGGCCATAGAGCCGCCTTGTAGACGGTGCTCTAGCATGAGAGATAGTACTCAAGATATTCTCTGGGAGGCTTCCAGGCTCCCGTCGAGAAACCATACATGCAGCTGAGTAAATTTTTTCTGGCTTGTTTTGATATATAGAACGTTCAGAAAAACAGCATTTATCTAAAATATGAACAGCATTTATAATCACTTATCACCACCCTTGCTAAATAAAAGTATTAATTTCTATAATTTCTCCCGCCCCCCCCCAAAAAAATTCTATTGCCTTCAAGCTTTTGAATGGTCTAGTGTATATAGTGTTACAAATGCTGATCTTTGAATCGTTCTATTCATCGAAGAATCCTGAAAAAAGTACTCAACTGTTATAAATATAAAATAATAATAATAATAATAATGAATGTTTCCTGAACAGCAAATCAGCATAATAGAATGATTTCTGAAGGATCATTTGACACTGAAGACTGAAAATTTAGATTTGATCACAGAAATAAATTACCTTTTAAAATACATTAAAATAGAAAACAGTTACTTTAAATAGTGAAAATGTTTCAAAATGTTACTGTTTTTGCTGTACTTTGGATTTGCAGGCCTGGTGAGCAGAAGAGACTTCTTTTAAAAACATTAAAAATCTTACTGTTCAAAAACTTTTGACTGAAAATGTATTTATTTACATATACACATATATGTATATATATAAAAATGTTAATTATTACGTGATGAATGTTTTATGTCCATTTACTATTTTGTGTTTGTTATCCTATTACTACTCTCCTTCTAGAAAAAATCTTCTTAAAAACAAAATAAGAGTCAAAACATGTTTTTGACTATAAAAATGCTTATTGTCTTAATAGCAGGGATGTTTGTGTGTTTGTGTGAGAGCTAGAGTCCATATGGAGATCTGATGGGGTCTGACAGGACGCAATGCTTCACTGAGACAGACCGGCCAGCCCCACAGCGGGATACTCTATAAATACCCCATCACTACCTCTTTCTTTTCTCCCCTCTCTCATTTTAGTTCATCAAACATGAAAAGAAGGCAGATGCATTGATAAACAAAAGGGATTGTGCAAATTAAGCATAAATAAACTCCAAAATCATTATTTAAAAATTCCGCTCCAGACGGCCGTGCGTGAGGAGAGACTCTGGGGGGAGTTACGTAACTGACTCTAATCCTTTTTGCTATGCAGCACAAAAACAGAAGAAATGACTTCACATATAAAAGAGTCAGGACAGCTTCTATCCATCTCAAATTACGGCTTCTCAGAAACTGCATTTATAGCGTTGTGATTAATACACAAAATGGTATTGACTGACAGCCTAATTTTTTATAGCCTAACAAAACCGCTTTATTTTTTCCCTCAGCTCTGACCAAAATTCAAGTCTTATTTTCCACATAAATCATAAGGAATCAGAAATACACCTGACGTAAGATTAATATGTCAAGCAAATGAGCTGATCTCAGTACTGTGATGTTGAGATCCACATCCTGTTTGTTCTGTAGGGAAACGCTGAGTCACCAAATAAATGAAGTCCTCTCAAATCAATACTGACACACAACTTTAGTATTCTGCACTAATTTGGCAGCGGCACACATAGTAGCCTGTAGTGGCCGGTGAACACCAACCATATTCCCGCTGGCTGGTTTCCCAGATGTGCCGTCCTGGTTTTGTTCACCTCTCTATGCTACTGCTTCAATGACAAGCAATGTGATGCTCAATTAAACCCAACTCATTTTCTCATATTCTCCTCTGAGTGGTTCAGAGTAAAGTTCACACATTCAGGACAGACTCCTGCTTTAGGCATCTGACCTGCATGAAGAAAAGGTCATACTACTTGACAAAGGTCAAACAAATTGTTGCTTTGACAAATTTCGCAATGAATGCTGATAATGGTTTGCAAAATACATTTGTCAATAACAGCAGGTTTGGATTAGTTCATCATTTACTCACCCTCATGTTATTCTAAATCCTTAAGACTTTCATTCATCTTCAAAACATAAATTAAAACACATTTATTGAAACCTATGAGATTCCTTTCAAGTTTTAGTCTATCAAACTAAAACTGTGGCACTTTGAAAAGTCTGGAAGTTCACTTCCAGAAAAAAAAGTTTACAGATAATTTACTCACTTCCTTGTCATCCAAGATGTTCATGTCTTTCTTTTTTCAGTCGTAAAGAAATTATGATTTTTGAGGAAAAAAAAATCTGGATTTCTCTCCATATTGTGAACTTCTATGGTGCCTGTGAGTTTGAACTTCCAAAATGCAGCTTCAAATGGCTCTAAACGATCCCAGCCGAGGAAGAAGGATTTTATCTAGCGAAACAATCAGTTATTAAAAAAAAAAAGACAATTTATATACTTTTTACCTCAAACTCTGTGCATTCTGGTTCAAGACAGTTAGGGTATTGTGAAAAACTCCATCTCATTTTCTCCTCCAACTTCAAAATCATCCTACATTGCTGTTTGACCTTTTTTTGTAAAGGGTGTTTGATCTTCTTTGCGCGTTCACTTTGTAAACACTGGGTAAAACTCGGTACTTTTGCTGCAATGTAGGACGATTTTGAAATTGGAGAAGAAAATGAGATGGGAGTTTTTCGACATACCCTAACTGTCTTGAATTGGAATACACAGTTCATGCAGAGCTAGACAAGATGAGCATTTGAGGTTAAAAAGTATATAAATTTTTTAGAAAATCGCTAGATAAGACCCTTCTTCCTCGACTGGGGTCATTTAGAGCTCTTTGAAGCTGCATTTAAACTGCATTTTGGAAGTTTAAACTCGCAGGCACCATAGAAGTCCATTATATGGAGAGAAATCCTGGAATGTTTTCCTTAAAAAACATAATTTCTTTACGACTGAAGAAAGAAAGACATGAACATCTTGGATGACAAGGGGGTGAGTAAATTATCTGTAAATTTTTGTTCTGGAAGTTAACTTCTCCTCTAAGCCACCTTTTGTGGCTTTTTGTTTATTAGGCGTCACTACCAAAGTGAGAACGAAAAAGCCCTGCATTTATCTGCTCAATGCGATCGTGACATTGACAAATAGTTGCAGTGGAACACTAAAGTTTTAGATGAGCGTTGAGAAAATTAAATGTCTCAAAATATTTATGTATGTTATCCATCTGTGCCTTTTTTATTAAGGTAGACTCCTATTTCTTTCTATGTGGACCACAGGAAATCCAATACTGCTCTCTTAGGACCAATGATATGTGCACAACAGTCCCGCAAAATGCTGTTGGATGTGAAATAAGGTTTACAACTGTATTTACTACAATTGATATAATAGCTTACAGGTGCTGTTTAAAAAGAGTAGATAAAGTAATACTTTTAATCAGCAAGGACACAGTAAATTGATCAAAAGGGAGAGTAAAGACATTTAAAATGTTACCAAAAAATTCTGTTTTAAATAAATACTGTTCTTTCGAACTGTCTATTCATCAATGAATTCTGAAAAATATCTGATTTTTACAAAAAAAAACAAAAAAACAATTATAATAAGAAATGTTTCTTGAGCATCAAATCAGCATATTAGAATGATTTCTAAAAAAATCACGTGACACTGAAGACTGGAGTAATCATGCTGAAAATTCAGCTTTGCATCACAGAAATAAATTTCATTTTAAAGTATATGCAAATAGAAAACAGTTATTTAATTTGCAATAATATTTCACAAATTACTGTATTTTTTGACCAAATAAATGCAGCCTTGGAGAAAATAGGAGATTTTAAAAGCATTTTAAAGGTTCTGACCCCAAATGTTAAATGGTAGTGTGTGTTTTATTAAACAATAAAAACAAAAAATGACTGAAAATGAAAAATGAAACCCAAAACTAATTATAGTAATTGGCTAATAAATTATTACTAGGGATGTAACGATATCAAAATCTCATGATACGATAATATCATGATATGAAGTCCAGAATGTAATATCTGTTGCGATATTTAAAAAAAAAAAAAGACAAATGAAGACTTGGAAAAAAATGAAAATGCTGTACATTTTAAAGTTGAATTCTTCTATCTAATGCACTTTGAGAGTTCAAAATTAAGAGCTCCAACCCATGTTCTTAACTAAGAAAACTTAAGTCAGAAAAATGTCAGTGAATTGACTTGTACCTGAACTTTAAAGAGGACTCAACCCTCTTTTTTATTTGTGGTATATTGTCTCAGTCTAAATCGCATTCACACTGGTGTTTTAGAAAGCCAAGCAAATTAGTATATAATAATAACAACAATTTTATATTGTTGTTATTCCTATGACAGTAATAGCCATATATTGTAAAACAACTGCACTGTAAAATAAATGAAAATGAATTTCATAGGTATATTATTTTTGCTTTACACTACATTAGGAAAATTACAATACTTCTTTTATAATTTCTACACTTGAAAGAGACATTTTGAATTTGGACTGCAATAACGTTAACCATTTAAACCCGCTAGCTGTCAGCAATTTATACTGCACTCTTAAGCTTTTACTTTGACGGAAACAACAGTAGAGCTTTTATTTTGATGGAAAACTCCAGCTTCAGTGAAAACATGTGTCTCACTATAAATCTAGTAATCATCTGCCACGAAAATAAAGCTTAACTGGGGGTCGTTGCATTCCCAAACGCATGATAAACTCGCAGCACATGCAATAAACAAGTTCATTGCATTCACTGTGAACTGAGCCGTTCTGAGGTGCGGAAAACCCCGGATCATGAACTGATCGGTTAAACGAAGTCTGCGCTTTCGCTTTGAGTCATGCAACAAAAACAGACCTGATGAAGGAAATAAGCCATATTGTGCTTTCAGTTTTAGTACGTTGGACAGATACTGTGCTAAAGCATAATGGCCCAAAACACAACTTTAAAGACCTTTTATGTTAGAATAAGAAGTTTAAATATATTTTTAAAACTACACTTTTTGCCCAAAAGACCGTTTCATTGTCATGTGATCACGATAACATCAAGACAATTTGGCTATCGTGATACCACGATATTGATAATACCATTACAACCCTATAAATTATTACTACTCCAATATATGTTTTCTTGTGTATTTGAGTACTAAATGAGAGACTGTTCAGCTCAAACACACACACACATTACTGATTCCTCAATTAACACAGCAGCAGCATCAGACCTGTCCCTAAAATAAAATAAGTAGACAGAGCTCCCAAACAGCATGAAGGAAAAAAAATCATCCATGCATTTAAATCAAAGAGTATTCAGTAGAAATCCGTCTGCCCCCATCACAGCTTTATATGACAGCTCGTCTCTGCCGTGAATGCTCTGATTCAGAAAGTCTCCTAGAAATGTCAGGGAAGTTTTTGGACAAGCTGGCTGTAGTGACATAAATCAGAGTTATGGGGTGGGAGGAGAGGTTTAGTGTTTGTGTTGTTGAGGAGAGGGGTAATAAAATTACTGTAGGGCTTGAACCGAACCCCAGAGCTCACAGGCGGAGCGGCGAAAACATCAGCAGCCAAAGAGACCATTCCTCATCTCCTGGCTCCAGAGAAGGGGTGGAGGAGAGAGAGCAGAGGGTGGACACCACACCACAGAGAGAGAAAAAACAACTACTTCTCTTCATTTTCCAACTGTCTGCAATTATGGTAAAATGTGAATAATCTGCACAGCGGTAACATTCATAGGGGCAATTTATGGTACACCCCTATTTTCTTTTCATTTTGGAATGGGGAAAGACATGGGAGAGTAGATGAGAATCAGCTGATGGAGTGGGCTGAATGAAGAACAGCACCACAGGCGATCTGGCAGAGTCGTTCACTAAACTCCATCCACATGGAGCTCTCAGTAACCAAACTTCCCACAATTACAATAACTGCAAACTTTCACACACTCTACATGTTAGTTCTTTATATGGTGATGCTGTTAAAGTTCATTTGATTTTACCAGCTACTCAGAAACCTCTACCTTTGGAAAATGGATTCTATAACCCACAATGTCCTGAATGTGCTATTTTTGAGAATTGAAGAGATAGTTCACCCGAAAATGAAATTAATTACTCACCCTCATGACATTCCAAACCCGTAAGACCTTTATTCATCTTCAGTACACAAATGAAGATATTTTTGATAAAATCCGAGAGCTTTCTGACCCTCCATATACAGCAAGGCAACTTACACGTTCAATAGTCCACTGATGTCATATGGACTATTTTAACTACAGTATGTCCTAACTACCTTTATGGGCCTTGAATGTGTCAGTTGCGTTGCTGTCTATGCAGGGTCAGATTTCATCAAAAATATTTTGATTTGCGTTCTGAAGATGAATGAAGGTCTTACAGGTTTGAAACAACATAAGGATGAGTAATTGATGATAGAATTTTTATTTTTGGGTCAACTATCCCTTTAAGAGTTCAACGAAGCAAAGGAAGATGTGTACAGAGTGCTGCAAGGATGAAGTGTTTTGCATGCCAACCTGGAAGCATCACCCCAGTTTCCTTAACAAAAAGCCAATAGGACTCTTCTATTGGCTTTTTGATAAATGCAGAAAATAAGTTCTGTGACCAACAAGTTTTATTCATACATGTTTTGTTTATCCTGACCATCTTCACAACTAAATGCAATTTTATGAATTATTAAAGAATAAATGCAAGCAAAAAGCTAAATGTAGGCTACATCTACACTACATTTGCATGACTTCCACCATTAAGCTTCTGAAAACTTTACTTAAAATCTATAATGTGGAAAGTCTGAGAAAAAATCGTTTGCAAGACTGTTAGTATAAACACAACAAGGCTGTAAAATCCAACTAGTAAGTACAGTTAAACTCAAAAGTTTACATACACTTGGCAGAATCTGCTAAATGTTATTTTACCAAAATAAGAGGGATTTTTTTATTTAGTACTGACCTGAATAAGATATTTCACATAAAATACCTTTACATATGGTCCACAAGAGAAAATAATAGTTGAATTTCTAAAACTGACCCGTTCAAAAGTTTACAAACACTTGATTCTTAATACTGTGTTGTTACCTGAATGATCCACAGCTGTGTTTTTTTTTGTTTTGTTTTTTTTGTTTAGTGATAGTTGTTTATGAGTTCCTTGTTTGTCCTAAACAGTTAAACTGACCGCTGTTCTTCAGAAAAATCCTTCAGGTCACACAAATTCTTTGGTTTTTCTGCATTTTGTGTATTTAAACCCTTTTCAACAATGACTGTATGATTTTGAGATCCATCTTTTCACACTGAGGACAACTGAGGGACTCATAGGCAACTATTACAGAAGGTTAAAATGCTCACTGACGCTTCAGAAGGAAAACAATGCATTAAAAGCCAGGGAGAGAAAACTTTTTGCATTTGAAGATCAGGGTACATTTTACTCATTTTATCATCTGGGAAACATGTAAGTATCTTCTGTAACTTTTGAAGGGCAGTACTAAAAGAAAAAAAAAATGATATTTAGGTAAAATACAAAAAATGTAGACATCTTCATTTGTTCAAAAGTTTACACCCCTGGCTCTTAATGCATTGTGTTTCCTTTTGGAGCGTCAGTGAGTGTTTGAACCTTCTGTAATAGTTGCATATGTGTCCCTCAGTTGCCCTTTGTGTGAAAAGATGGATCTCAAAATCATACAGTCATTGTTGGAAAGGGTTGAAATACACAAAAATGCTGAAAAACCAAATAATTTGTGAGGCCGGAAGGATTTTTCTGAAGAACAGCGGGCAGTTTAACTGTTCAGGACAAACAAGGACAAAAAAACATCTGTGGATCATTTAGGTAACAACACAGTATTAAGAATCAAGTGTATGTAAACTTCTGAACAGGGTCATTTTTATCAATTCAACTATTTTTTTCTCTTGTGGACTATATGTAAATGTCTTTTATGTGAAATATCTTATTCAGGTCAGTATTAAATAAAAAAAATAACATGCATTTTGTATGATCTTTTGGAGCATGTGTTAATCACAGACCTTATTTCAGGCATTTAACCAAAAGCAATTGATTTGGTGAAGATGGAACTGGCAGTTCAAAAATTCATACTCATTTCTGGGCTTTATTGCAGCAATTTATTTCAAGTACAGAAACACTGCCCAAAAATGAAAGTTCTGTCATCATTTACTCACCAATATTCATAGGGTCAATGTCAGGTTTATTAGAAAACTAGATTAGGAAATAAATTAGAGCAGAGGAGAAATGCACAGAAGAGGATTGAAGTTAATGCTTCTGGTAACCGGGCCAAGCCATTATCACTGATCAGTTTGGCCAATAAATTCATAAGTTTAGTTAGTAGTTGAGCAACAGTGGATAAATAGCAAGCATATGTGCATTTATAAAGCGATAGCAATTACAGAGTACGACACAAGCTAATATAAATGTACAGCCCATCCAGATATGTCAGCCTGCAGAATCCCATATACTGCAATTCCACTTAAAAACAAACTGAAGAACGAACAAATTAAGATGTCTGGGACTCCAGGCTTTGTTTGTGTGCCAATTTAGTACTTCCCAGATAAGTCTTTATTTCTACACACAATGCCTCAGTGCAAGCCAATGGAATGTCAGAAAAATGTGTACTTCATTTAGCAGGCTCTCGGCATTGAGTTCTGCTTGTTACTCTTAAACACTACAATCCTGCCAAATGCTTGCTCCGTCGGTCAACACATTCCACGCTGAATACTGGCCTGTTATGGATGCTACCCGCTCAACTTCAGCACTGAAACAGTATTGTGTCTGCTGGACCATCTCTTGACACTCTGACCTCATCCCATTACCTTCACAGATGCCTCTCAACATGGAAACAGCAGAGAGGTTAACAAGGCCATTGAAAGAGGTCAACAACCTTGCAGGCTTTTGGAGATTAAGTGTGAACACATGCCATAGTTTCACGGTGCTCCACAAAGCTGCGACTTCCAGACTCAGATCTCTATAACGTAGACGGCTAATAAGTCTGTCTGACGGCCTGCATGTGGGATGGGGGTGTTTAAGGACACAAAATGAGAGCTGTTTAGTTTGCTGTGCTGGGCTGTGTGGATGGTAATCCCCTCACAAGACGGGGCAATCTAAGCCTACACGGCTCTTTAGGCATGCCTGGGAGACTGCCGTCATGGTTCAGCATGACTGGACTGAGTATAAGCCCTCTGGTTTACGCAGCCAAAGACAGAGACACATTATTTCAAACTATAGATCGGCGATCTTTTAACCGGAGTTTCTCGCGCAGCCATCAATTATACAAGCGACAAATTCCACTAAAGATTGATTTCTGGATTATCTTACATAGCCGGTAAAAACCTTCAGAGGGGATGTCAATATAGGATTTCATCAGCTCTATAATTGAATTGCTATCTGCATGGCGTTTCTCCTTTACGGCATCTTATGAACTTTATGTGAACTTTATGCAAGAGAGCCTTGGTAACACTTTAGTTTAAGGAACTGTTCTGACTATTAACTAGTTTCTTATTAGCATGCATATTACTAGCATACTTATAAAGCACATATTAATGCCTTATTCTGCCTGACCATATTCTACAGTGGTGTGAAAAAGTGTTCCTGATTTTTTTTTTTTTTTTTTTGCATGTTTGTTACACTTTAATGTTTCAGATCATCAAACAAATTTAAATATTAATCAAAGATAACACAAGTAAACACAACATGCAGTTTTTGAATGCCACGCCCAGGCCTGACTACTGCCACACCTGTTCGCAATCAAGAAATCACTTAAATAGGACCTGCATGAGAAAGTGAAGTAGACCAAAGGTTCCTCAAAAGCTACACATCATGTTGAGATCCAAAGAAATTCAAGAACAAATGAGAAAGAAAGTAATTGAGATCTATCAGTAAATAAATATAGAAGAAATCTATATTCTAATTTTGTATATTTGTTTTTATTTATTTATTTTAGAAATGTATGTAAATAAATAATAGAAATAATACATTATATTAACTTTAAATATAGAATATTTTTAATCTTTTATTTATTAATTAATTTAATTAATTTGTTTGTTTGTTTGTTTTCTTAGAAATGCAAATATGCATTTCTTTGTTATGATCTAATTACATAATTACACTTTGTGCATTAAATATAATGTTTATTTTTTGTATTTAATCAAGAATGATTTTAGACCATTTTCAAAACAATTTATAATAATGCATACAAAATGGCTTTAGTACTCATTTTTATATTTCAGAAAAAATAAAGAACTCTGATCTATATATAACAAATAAAAACAATGAATGAAATTCAAAGACAAAAAAATAAAAAAAATAGATATAGAATATATCATAATGAAAATAAATGTAAATTTAATTTCTTCGATATTCATTTCTACTTATTATTTCATTTATTGATTTATTTTTCTTAGAAATGTATGCAAATATTTTTTCTTATGATCTCAGGATGATTACATTTTTAACTTAATTTTACAGAAAAATATGTTATAAACTAGGATTGCATGGACGTACTGAAATCACTATTTTTCATTTATTTATAAATACATTAATAGAGGACATAAAATTAGCGCCACATTATTGATTCACCAATCAAATCAGTATTAATACAGTTTTATTAATCAACTGTATTAAGCAGCAGTACTAGAGACAGAAAAACTGTCTACAAAGTACATGTGACTAACAAGTTTAATGTGACTACAATTGTGAATCATGTTGAATAAGAACTAAAATGCTGACAATTACATACATGAAACCTCATCCCCTCCCTGTTGGATTTGGTCTTGTGTGAGGTCTGTAGACTGAATGGGGGTGTTGACCACACACATGCAACAGAGGAATTAGATGGTCAGTGTGTATAAATTGTGATGACAAACTGCTTAAACAGCTTCAGTGCCTTCAAACATAAATCTGATTCTCCTAAAACAGACCGCAAACTTGGCATTCCCCTACCAACTTCTGCTCTTAAACTAATGTTTATACACCTCATTACAGATCAGAGGTTAAAATGCAGGCAAGGTCGGCAGTTGTAAAGCAGGAAACTCTGGCGTGTCGCACGGTCTGCTTGTTTGTAGTCAGTGGGAGATGCACTGGACAAGCCAGCAGCACAGCAGAAAGAGCTGAGTGTCAGAGCGAGCCTCAGGCAGAGCGAGCGGCTTGTCTCCTATCATAACTCACAGCACCATGGGACACACTGTGCAGTGGAAACAGTTGTGAACCCAGGACCCCTGCATTGCATCAGCCTGGAGACAGAGATGGAGAGAAAAGAGCTGCATGCTTTACATCTCTCGCAGGCTAAAAAGATCATAAATCAGGGGACGTACAAAAAGGACAGTGTTTTCATAATGTTTCTTTCTCAGTGTGGGGGTGTGCAGATTTGCGGAGCCCTTTGACAGGGCAGATTCCTGACTAATGGAAAGCAGGCCAAGCACGAGACGCTGCGCTAGTTCAACGAGTGCTACCCTGATATATTGGAGGCCAAAATATTATTCTTTGATAACAGGGAACATTTTTCATTATTATTAATGTTGAGCTGATTAATTTGTATTATTCATTAATAACATCTCATTGTTGTGCAATTTATATGCACAGAAAAATTTAATGCATAATTCACAACAAATGCATATGAATATGAATTTGTTCTTAACTTGTTCTAAAGTTAATGAATTTGGATTGTTCTAAATGAGAGACCAAGTGCCTAAGGTTAGTCATTTGCATAAACACACAAGCCATCTCCATATAAGGACTTTAGACAACCTTTCCCTTTACAGTCTTTTGTCACTCTCAGCAAACATGCAATGCACACTAAAGACCCGATCTCGCATCTTAAAGCATGTCATCTTCAAAACAAGTTGAAATACAACAAACACATTGTAGACTTTTAAACAGACTGAGATTACAGATCATTAACCATCCCATTAGCGATATATGATGAAATATAGTAAACATTTTCATATTCAATTTTAGTATGAAAGTTTTTTTAGCAATTATAGGAAGCGTTTGATTGCTGTAATAGCCAAGAGAAAAAAAAAGGCTTTTCTATCGATTATTGAAAAGGGTATGAATAATTTTGGACATGTCACTTTTTGTTCATATGTAAATAAAAGCTGAGAAATATTTTTTTCCACAATGATGCCTCTTGTACATCGTCTTATTATCTTTTGGGAGAAGCTTGTGTCCTTTCCAGTCAAAAAAAAAACTTGCTGGTTGAATAATAGTAACTTTAAGTCAGAATTTGCCAGGGGTATGAATAATTTCGGGCTTGACTATATATATATATATATATAACAGTTCTTTCTGGTCCTCGAATCTGATTGGCTGAGAGAAGTGTGATATTCTAGTCATATCGGAACAATTTCACCGTTTGTATCACTCCAGTGATGCCCAAAACCACTATAATTTTATGAATAATACTGTTTTTGTGTCACGGAATGTAGTTTTAAGAGGTTTTAGGTGAGAATGTAATTGTTTTGCCTTCAAAGCAGCTTGCCCTGATGTCTCTACGGTTAAACGAGATATAATTTGTTTTGGGTAAATATAACGGACAGTCTTTGGTCCCATTCATTTGGTCCTATTATTTTAGTTTCATTGTTCTGCCATTAGAAGGCGACAAGAGGCTGTTTTTTTGAGTGAGACAGCAGTAAAGACCTTTATATTGAAACAGACTGAAACAGGGTTTTAAACAAGGAAGTTATTTTTACTTTCAACAACACCTTGTAAGCCAAGAAATGCACTGAGCAGCACTGTCTTTGTGAATCAACCCTTAACAGATGAAAGGATAGTATGACAAAGATATCGCTTTTCTCAGCAGACATTCAAACTAATGTTTTATTGTGAATATGAGATTAAGCTGAAGAATGAATGCTGTATCAGATGCAGGTAATCACACTTGCTCAGTCCAACTCTTTCTCATAATACTTAACTCTACATAATACAGTGAGCTTTTAATACAGTAATACAATAAGCTTTCAATGAAGAAACTTGATGTTCCTTCTTTACTAGTTGACTAAAGTGACGTTTTTGAATTAGTAACAGAGGCTTGTGCTCAGCTGTTAAACTGTTAAACTGAGATTTAAATCCATGGCAGAAGGAAGTAGGTTTTTTAAGACATATTAAAATATCCAAAAACCACTAAAACAGTGTTATATATTTTGCTGACTTGTGTACTTACTAGGGCTGTGCAATAAATCGCATGCGATTGTCATGCGTATCTCATCAGTAAAGCCGGTTCTGTGATTAGTAGTAAATCTCCATCACCTGCGTTCAGATGGCGCGGTAATTAAAACACTGAGCCGTAGATCACTGAAAAGCTACGCAATATCGCGTTCAAAATCGAATGCGATTCGTCCGCGATTTTGAACGCGATATTGCGTAGCTTTTCAGTGATCGACGGCTCAGTGTTTTAATTACCGCGCCATCTGAACGCAGGTGATGGAGATTTACTACTAATCACAGAACCGGCTTTACTGATGAGACACGCATGACAATCGCATGCGATTTATTGCACAGCCCTAGTAAGTACACAAGTCAGTTTTAATACGGTACTACGGCACAGCCCTAGTACTTACATTATCCCAAATGTTTAAATCCAGAGAAATAAGCAATTTTAATTAGTGAAATGGTCTCCATGTATCATTAGCAATCGCTCCAGCATCCTCGTTTCACTTCCACAACTTTCAGCCCCACTTTAATACATTAGCTCATCCATGGACATGATTTCAGCCCAAGTCCCATTGGATTGCATCGGCTGAGAATACGAAAACATAAGAAACTCCCATGATTCCGCACTCTATCACGGCGTCATCAAACTATGCCTTTGTTTCTTAGTTTGTTTTGAAAATGTGCCCTCTAGTGGCGAAAACGTGCATATTGCGCCTTTAATGAAAAAGTTCCTTTCTGCTCCAAAGACCTCAAAGGAAGTTGATGTGCATCTTTGTGGGGGGAGCTAACAGCCTGTCACTATCATTGTGCTGACTTCACTCTCTGAGGTCAGTAGTGAAGCTTGTATTTGCTTGTCCTCAACATCACAGTAGTCAGCAGCATTACAGTGACATCTGGACTATATGGATTTAGCAGAATAATAGCTCCCTCGCAATTCTCATTATAACAGCACATTCAAGCACTGTGTTTGATTCATTTATTCTGTGTAATACTGCCTGAACTAAAATTGCCCATTTGTGATAAATTTAGAGTGAGGGGTCCAATCGACAGCCATAGAGAGGTGTGTAATCGAGCCAAGAAATGCAGATTGTACTGTTCCAATCGTAAATCCATCAGGGAACTCAATCCATATCATATATTATTAGAAAATGAAAGACAAAACCAAGAAAACAGTGTGGCACACATTGATTTTCTCTCTGGAATATTAATGAATGGCTCCTCCCACAACATGATACAGATCAGCTGCTTTAATACACACACACACACACACACACACACACACACACACACACACACACACACACACACACCCATAAATACACACATACTATATGCATATGTCAGTAAATTTAGAACACTAGAGCTACTGTCAGGACACCAATCACGTAAAAATACTATTATTCATTCAAAACTCAGACAGCAAAATCTTGGTGAATTTAATAAATGGCTATGTTAGAGCCACTCCAGCAACTAAATCATAGATTTATGGTATTCTCTGCGCCAGAGCTGAATTTTTCCCACACCGACCATATCGGAGATAACCTCGTAAATTTGGTAACCTAGAATGTCATGCACTTCCAATCAGGACAAAAATGGAAGGCGAGTTGACAAAGCAACGCCTGCCAAAAGCCATCCAACACCCTATGAAATTACAAACTCTATCTTCATTCAAGCAGCAGATGCCAAATTCATTCTGAAACAGATGCTTTGTTCGTTTTATCAGTCTCTATATTTGTCAATCAAACACGAAAGACCTTCACATGCCTGCTTCAGTAAGGCAGCCACTGCAGTTGGTTAAAAGTTATATGAGCTACATGGAATGTATGTCACATGACCTAACGATCATTGAGCACTTACCTCTGATTCCCATTTCCCACACACTGTTAGCAACAGCTGGGCTTTCACAGTGGAACCAGCCTTCCAGCACATTGACTTGCCTCTCTTAACACTATAAACACACTGACAGCTCATGTGAGCGATTCCCTTCGGCTTGACTCATAAAAGCAGTCTGTTGATATTAAACTGCCTGCACTTGTGAAATTATAAAATGACATGCAATGCAAGTCCAGAAGTACACAGTGTGCAAAACTGTTTTTTCTTGGGAGAAAAAAACATTTTTGCAGAGGGACTGAGGAAATCTCAATTTAAGCTATTTATATTTTTACATTTAAATTGACTCCCAAAGCTATATGCTCTACTTCAAAAGCGTTAAAATTAAACACAGCTGCCAGGATATGTTTGTCAGTTCTCTATCATATTGTTACGCAGTATATGAACTGTAAGATATGCATGGTAAACACAATCAATAAATGGTTCCTGTACAAATAGGCTGATTGAAACAACCAGCATGCAGTTTCATACAAACACACGGCCTACCTGAAAGATACCTTTGGGAACTTTTTTGCAAGATGCAAAATACGAACCAATATGTACATATCACTGCAGTTATAGGACTTAGGATGGGACTTAGAATAGGACTTAGGATGCGGAGTCCTTGAGTATGAATACAGTAAAAACCTGACTCATGATGAAAGAGCTGAAAAATGAGAGATCAAAAAACTAGCTAAAACAGCATGCTTGCGATTGCGTTTTTACGTCACATTCGCTTTTGTTAAGGTTTAGGTGTAGCGCAGATGGTATGTTACTTTCAAGTCAGAACTGCGGCGACCCTTACAAAACCAACGTCACATAAAACATACCATATGTATATTCATTTGTTCCACGGAAAAAAAAATGAACACTCTTTTAGCAACACTCAATGGACATTTCACATCGAATATGTCACGGAACATACATAGCAGTACGTATTTCGTGTCTTGCGAAAAAGTTCCCACAGGTATGTTTTGGTTATGAGATCAGGTTGCACATGGCATAGGGAGTATATATATCAAATATGAAATATAACTTTCACCCACCCACTTCCATCCTAAATATTTCCAGTGGGATGCCTGAAAGCAGCTGGGTATGGCAGACCATGTGCAATGCCAGGAATCAAAGTCAGCATGTAGCCACTGGAGCCTCTACAGTTTTAAAGATGGCTAGTAAGTACAAGTAATAGTAGTGCATGGGTAGTGAATGGCTGCATATCCTGTTTTACAAACTGTAACTTTTAAAGAACCTCAAAACTACAAATAAACAACATACTGCTAAGTATATCTCATGATAAGACTGGAATTCCAGAGAGGGGCTTTTCTGACAGTGTGAGGAATGTCTTTATAACAGCAAAGCAGCATAACAATCGTATCTAGTCTAATATTTCATCTTCCACTGATGGGAACCACAAGTGGGTTCCTAGAGTCTGGTGATAAGGGACTTTGTGTTTTCAGTTAATAAGATCTTACTCTTTGTTGATAGATGAAACAGAGCTGAGTGTAGTGAGCGTGACAGGTACACTACCAGTCAAAAGTTTTTGAACAGGAAGATTTTTTCTGTTTTTTTTTAAGAATTCCTTTCTGCTCACCAAGTCTGCATTTATTTAATTCAAAGCACAGCAAAAATGGTAAAATTTAGAAATATGTTTACTATTTAAAATAATAGTTCTTTTTGAATATATTTTAAAATGTAATTTATTCCTGTGATTTCAAAGCTGTATTTATAGGATCATTAATCCAGTCGCATTGTCCTTCAGAAATCATTCTAATATTCTGATTTGCTGCTCAAAAAAATTATTATAGTAATTATTACATTGAAAAGAGCTGAGTAGGTTTTTTTCAGGTTTCTTTGATAAAAAGAAAGTTCAGAAGAACAGCATTTATCTGAAATAGAAATCTTTTGTAACATTATAAATGTATTTTTCATCACTTTTCATCAATTTAATGCATGCTTGCTAAATAAAAGACTTATTTCTATCATTTCTTTCCCCCAAAAAATCTATTGAACAGTATAGTGTACAATGTTACAAAAGCTTTTAATTTCAGATAAATGCAGATCTTTGGATCTTTCTATTCATCAAAGAAAAATGTACTCAACTGTTTTAAATATTGATAATAATAAAAAAAAAAAAATGTTTTTAAACCAGATCAGCATATTAGAATGATTTCTGAAGGATATTGTGACACTGAAGACTGGAGTAATGATGCTGAAAATTTAGCTTTGATCACAGGGAAAAAAATCGTTTTCAAATATATTCAAATAGAAAACAGTTGTTTTAAATAGTAAAAATATTTCAAATGTGTACTGTTTGTACTGCTGTACTTTGGATCAAATAAATGCAGGCTTGGTGAGCAGAAGAGACTTCTTTAAAAACATTAAAGATCTTACTGTTCAAAAACTTTTGACTGGTAGTGTAAGTTGGTCAGAGTTAACCCGGATTCTTTTAAAGAGGATGACTGATGTTACTAGTGTGTTTAAGCACTTCAGTGTCTTCCAACATGACCAACACTTGAATCGTTACATTAAAATAACTGGGTATTTCATGTCTTTTTCCTCACTTTTAACTTGTTCCAATGCAATATAAAAAGCAATATGGAATATTTAACTGATTTACAATTTAACAGTCATTTAAAACATTGTCTTACAATTAACACAACATGTACCATAACTCTTGTCATATAGCACATAAAACAAATGCTGTTTTAAACAACAGCTGTAGTAACATTACAGTAAGTCGGTGAATCAAACAAAATGCTTCAAGAATATCACTGAGAATCAAATCTAATTCCCAAATAACTCCAGTATTTGCATGGGAATCTAGTCAAATGTAGGCTTATTTTTGGGGAAGGGGTGGGGGTTAAAATGAGTGTTGGGTGTAAAATGTGACAGATAAAGATCCTTAACACCAGCCAAACCTTAAAGTAAACTGTTACACTGCATTCATTCTCAGATAACATCATTAAGAATAATTAGCAAGTTCACAATTGTCATACAGTGCATATCGCTAGTCAAAGGTGAGATCTGAACCTACTGAGAATGAACTACAGGGATTTGTGAGAATGTGTTAAACACACACAGAATTCAAAGCTGAATACAAAGACTATTCAGACAATGTGTCTCCGGGAGGGACGCTCCATATGCTGTAATTAAAAAAGACACTGGGATGCCATAATTACTTTTGCTGCGATAAATTGGTGTCTGCCTACATTCAACATAATTATGACCTTTGTGAGATAAAGCACTCAGTCACTTCACTCTGACAGCCAAACGCAGCAAAAACAACGTACGTAAGCACAAACAAAGATGAACTAGATACTTCATATTCTAAAGATTAGTAAGAAGACAAATTACAGCTTTACTAGTACAACTGTTGTTGGAGCACAACATTTTATGCATGAAGCCAGGGAATTAAAATAATAAAGTTTAACTTTTAATCTACTAGTACAATACAATTTTACACATCATATATGACCATGGACCACAAAACCAGTCATTAATAGCATAGGTATATTTGTAGCAATAGCCAAAAATACATTATACGAGTCAAATTATCGATTTTATCGAATTTTCTTTTATGCCAAAAATGATTAGGATGTTAAGTAAAGATCATGTTCCATGAAGATATTTTGTAAATTTCTTACCATAAATATATCAAAACTTTTTGATTAGTAATATGCATTGCCAAGAACTTCATTTGGACAACTTTAAAGGCGATCAGATTCCAGATTTAATCCTAACAAACCATTTATCAATTGAAAGTTTATTTATTCAGCTTTCAGATTATGTATAAATATCTTTTTTTTTATGACCATTATGACTGGTTTTGTGGTCCAGGGTCACATATAAAAAATAATTTGTAATGAGATGCTGTTACTAGATCAGTTGTTACTATTAAAATGTTAAAAGTAAACAGCTATTGACAAAAATACAATTCTGTCAAAAACTGTAATCTGTCACCAGTTACGCAAAGGAACAAGTCTACTAAATACTAATCGCTAAAAATAACTCAACTGGGCTCAAACTCGCACGAAAGTTTTCCAGCAGATTTAAGTCACTCACCGTTGACTGCGTGAAGAGCGCTTGAGTAATACCGTCCATAAAGAATCAACGCACTGAAGAAAGCGTCCTGGTATTTTCACTGCTTCCAAAGGATGGGGAAGTTCACGCAGATCTGAGCCGCCCTCTCTCTCTACTCCTCTCTAAAGTAGGACTCCCGTTGCTGAAGGTTAATACAAGCAGCCACTACACATCTCTGCGTCCATCCTCCTGGAAGCGGCTGCTGCAAACTGCCTTGAATCCCGCTGCTGAGTCGCGCTGCCCCCCTCGCTCTCGCTCCGCACTGGACCGCCGCTGGCAGGAGCGGGAGAGTGAGCACGCCTCACATTCGCTCCCGACCGCTGATCTGGAGCGACAAGCTGTAAGGCTATGGGAGAGTGGCCACGCGCGGGGGCTCCCGACGGGCGACACATTCAAGTTCAGGAAGCAAGTTGAACTCCAGTGTAATTAATGGTGAATGTCGAGCCAACAGTAAACAGGCACTGCAGAGTGTTTATTAGACGCTTTTAATGCTGACGCTAGAATGTCGACTACAAACATTTCGTATTAATACAAATATGAGTCATGATAAAAAGAAAATGCAGGCCTAGAGGACTCTGAGAGAAGTTGTCAGAATTGCTGTATCTCTGGAGCTATGAGGTTATGACAAGGTTTTAAGTTCACAGTTACTTTTTTATTGGGGGATGTTGTCATATGAGTGTTATTTATTTTCTAAATCTGTCTAGACTAGTTATTAGCAACAATTTGGACAGTTACCCGGATGCGCGGCCATATTGGCGATACTCAGATGTAATCAACAGCATGGATTGCATTGTAAATGTACTACTGAATAGTTGTTCTGCTAATTTATTCTGTTTAAACCACGGAAAAAACGTGAAAGCTGCTAAATCATATAGAGAATGACAGGAAGGGGGCAATTTTTCGACAAACTAAAGATTTGTATGAGTAGTATTTATTAAGATATTAGCCTATTGTTTCACCTACCTGACCGGAAATGATAAGAACAAACACGAATGTTGTCAAGATTCTTGCCCTGGAAATCCTAGTTCACTTTGGCCAATCACTCTTCTCCTTGATTTGTTGAAAACCTTTGGTAGTCTGTAGTACTCCGAATGTTTTTCCCAGTCTGACTGTTTAGTACAGCCCAAAACATGACATTAACTGACAATTTTCAGCAGCAATAATCAGTAAAATATGCAAGTTTAATTCGTTTCAGTGGCTTGTTTCATTCGGTTCAGAACACTATTTTTAGCTGTACAAACAGCTTGTTTTGCTGTTTGATATATCTTGTGTATCTTACCATGTTATTTTAATATATTATGTTAATTATGAAAACACTAGTTTGTAACACAAGCAGTTTTAACGTTCACTGCACTTTCTTATTCTTCTCATACAGCGGCTAATGATCCGGAAATCTCGCACAATGACAAAAACGGCTTACTTCTGCATTAAAAAAATAAGGTGGATATGCTCTAATGTGACAACTTACCTTACTGTAGTTTGACAGCATGCCTTGTTTTTGTTAGAGTAAGAAAGAAGAAAATAGGTACAAAACTGTCAGGGATCCTTTCAAAAGGTACTAATATGTACACTTTAGGCCAGTCATTCCCAAAGGCGGGGTCCCGACCCACAAGTGGGTCGCGGGAAATATTGTATGGGTCGAGCACTATTTTTTCAGTGAGCTATATACTCTTGATTAAAATTTATGTGTAGTTTACCTATTAGCCACACGATGGAGCTCGTTGTTTTCTTCTTCTGCTTTCTTTTTTTTTTGTTGTTGTTCTTTAGCTGCGCTCTGCATCGCCTGTTTCATACTCCGTCTGCAGTGCGTATGCGTTGCGTATTTTTTTCCGCACCCATGTTAACGGATTAGAGCGTTCACACTGCACGCAGTTGCTGTCCGGCAGTACGTCCCAAAAGCAGTGCGTTTGCAGCAGAGCAGCGATCATTTCGGCAGAGTCTATTTTTTGCTGCGCTGCATGTGCTGAATTAAAGTGACAGCGCATTGTTCGCTGTAAAAATGAACATGGATTGACACGAAAATGTCCCATAAATGCATATAAATGAAGTCCACTTTTTCACAGTCAACACGTGGCTTTTTGGCTAGGTTTAAAATAAGGAAAAGTGCAGTTTTAAAGAAAAAGGCAGCATAATATGGTACGTGCACTTGTCCAGGCAGAAAAGTTCTTTAAAGCATTGTTTTTAATAAAGATTTAATGCGAAAGAAAAGCATGAGATCCGACTGTTTCTGTCTGTGGTAAGTTCTAACTAAAATATTTTTTGATAGCCCAATTTCAATTAGAAAAGTAAGCTATAGCCTCCCTATGTTGTGTTTAAATGTGTTGCAACTTGCTTGAGCAACTTAATATACAAATCTAGAAGTCAAGTGCATTGAATAATATGTTGTTTTTTTATTGAGTTTAAACGTGAAAATGTCTGTTACTGTATTAGTGTACTGTGATAAAAGAGGATCACAATGCTGAAAAAGCACTTGTGGATTTGAAATCAAAATAACGGATAAATATTGTGTTTGTGGTAAACAGCATTTTCTGCAAATCTGCATTTTACTTAAATAAAAAAAATTGTGCTTTGTCAAATATCTGTATCTCTTTTAAATAGTTAAGTGGAACTATATGGGCTTAATGTTTATTGGGTCACAAGGATTTATCGACTTTAAAATGTGGGTCCCCAGAAAAAAAGTTTGGGAAACACTGCTTTAGGCTAATATGCACTTTTAAAGTACCTTTAAGGTACTAATTAAGGGGTAAACAAGGTACAAAGATGTACCTTTTAGCTTTTGGACCTGAGGGTACCGCCCCAGTGACAGCTTTGCGTCTTTTTTTCTAAGAGTGAGAGAAGAGAGAAGCTCATACAGGTTTGGAACGACATGTGAGTGAGTAAATGATGACAAAATTTTCATTTTGGGATGAACTATCCCTTTAAGGTATGTGTCTTGATTTTCATAAACAAATCTGTCCTGAGAAACTAAACTGAAAAGTGTGACAACAAGCCCTGGTCTTCTTTACTCAGCGAGATACATAACCATCTCCACCCATATTGACAATCCCACATATTGTTTATTGATTTCTTTAACACGGTCTATTATACAGGCGTCTGGCCTGGAAGAGTCTTTGAAATATGAGTCAGTACTGTTTAAGGTAAAGAACTAAATAAGCACAAAGGTTGAGGCACAAAGAGCAAAGGAGTGGTATTTGTTATACCATGAAGGTACAACATGTTCTTGTCCAGTGACTCTGCTATGGGCTTTTCGGGGCAAAACAGATTTTTTTGTTTTTTTAATTTTCCCAATCTTTCAGATAGTTCCAAAAGGTCACATCATTAAAGAAAGACTTTGATCAGCATGTATGTCCCATTCCTGTCTGTTAATCAAAATAGACTTTATATGTGAATGTCTATATGCTGTAAATATATACATATAGTATATACTTATATATACAGTAGTAAAAGTAAAGCTGTGGGGGGCTTTCCGGGGGTTTCAGCAGGACAACAAATATGTCCCATCATTCACTGTTCATAACTCAACTTCAAAGCCAGTAGCCTAATATTGCTAAAGAAACCATGACTGAAGGCAGCAATAATGCTAAACAAACCATAACCAAAGTTGAAAGAACACAGCAGATCTAATAACATGTAATTAAGAAGTCTGTTTATGGGATCTTAAAAAATTTATAATTTTCAACAACACTGCAACTGTAGGTCAACCCTGTATAGAACATAGTCTACATAAATTGCACATGAAAAAGTTTTCAGAGATTTAAAATATATACATTTTTATAAATTTTTTAATTATCTATAATATATATATATAAAGTATTTAAAATGTGTTAAAAATTTAAATTCGAGTTAATCATGATTGACTCTTATAACTGACCCTTTTTTTTTTTTTTTTTACTATTTGAAGTTCTGGTGTAGACCCAGGGTTGTCATAAACAAAAATAAAGGCTCTTAGTTTCTTATGAGTTCATTTAACTAAAACGTCATGGGGCTCAATTAGACATTCAGTTTCAGAGCAACATAGCAAGCCTGGAGGAATTCATTTGCATAATTCAAAACCTGTTAAATCAGCGACGCGCACTGCAGCATAAACCTTTTCACATGTACTGTATACCCTTGTACTGTACGACCTCTCATCCAAACCTCATCTCTTTGTCCACTAATCACTTCTCCAAAACTGTTTGGACAAAGACAAAACTAGGCCAATAACAGTTTATTTTTCTCCCCAGTTTGTTTGAAGCTCTGTTATTGTTGCATTGTCCTTTTATTAAAAGTTGTTTGCTAAATGTAACAAAGTCAAAGGGTGATTTCACACTTTAAAAACTAAAAATATTTTAAATAAGCCACAATTACAGTAAATATTCTGGAATTTTATGTAGATGTAATAAATCATTATTTATTTTCAATATATACACTCAGGTCCATAAATATTGGGACATCGACACAATTCTAACATTTTTGGCTCTATACACCACCACAATGGATTTGAAATGAAACAAACAAGATGTGCTTTAACTGCAGACTTTAATTTGAAGTTATTTACATCCAAATCAGGTGAATGGTGTAGGAATTACAACAGTTTTCATATGTGCCTCCCACTTGTTAAGGGACCAAAAGTAATGGGACAGAATAGTAATCATAAATCAAACGTTCACTTTTTTGATACTTGGTTGCAAATCCTTTGCAGTCAATTACAGCCTGAAGTCTGGAACGCATAGACATCACCAGACGCTGGTGATGCTCTGCCAGGCCTCTACTGCAACTGTCTTCAGTTCCTACTGGTTCTTGGGGCATTTTCCCTTTAGTTTTGTCTTCAGCAAGTGAAATGCATGTTCAATCAGATTCAGGTCAGGTGATAGACTTGGCCATTGCATAACCTTCCACTTCTTTCCCTTAAAAAACTCTTTGGTTGCTTTTGCAGTATGCTTTGGGTCATTGTCCATCTGCACTGTGAAGCGCCGTCCAATGAGTTCTGAAGTATTTGGCTGAATATGAGCAGATAATATTGCCCGAAACACTTCAGAATTCATCCTGCTGCTTTTGTCAGCAGTCACATCATCAATAAATACAAGAGAACCAGTTCCATTGGCAGCCATACATGCCCACGCCATGACACTACCGCCACAATGCTTCACTGATGAGGTGGTATGCTTAGGATCATGAGCAGTTCCTTTCCTTCTCCATACTCTTCTCTTCCCATCACTCTGGTACAAGTTGATCTTGGTCTCATCTGTCCATAGGATGATGTTCCAGAACTGTGAAGGCTTTTTTAGATATCGTTTGGCAAACTCTAATCTGGCCTTCCTGTTTTTGAGGCTCACCAATGGTTTACATCTTGTGGTGAACCCTCTGTATTCACTCTGGTGAAGTCTTCTCTTGATTGTTGACTTTGACACACATACACCTACCTCCTGGAGAGTGTTCTTGATCTGGCCAACTGTTGTGAAGGGTGTTTTCTTCACCAGGGAAAGAATTCTTCGGTCATCCACCACAGTTGTTTTCCATGGTCTTCCAGGTCTTTTAGTGTTGCTGAGATCACCGGTGCGTTCCTTCTTTTTAAGAATGTTCCAAACAGTTGTTTTGTGCACGCCTAATGTTTTTGCTATCTCTCTGATGGGTTTGTTTTGTTTTTTCAGCCTAATGCTGGCTTGCTTCACTGATAGTGACAGCTCTTTGGATCTCATCTTGAGAGTTGACAGCAACAGATTCCAAATGCAAATAGCACACTTGAAATGAACTCTGGACCTTTTATCTGCTCATTGTAATTGGGATAATGAGGGAATAACACACACCTGGCCATGCTGAGAAGCCAATTGTCCCATTACTTTTGGTCCCTTAATAAGTGGGAGGCACATATGCAAACTGTTGTAATTCCTACACCATTCACCTGATTTGGATGTAATTACCCTCAAATTAAAGCTGACAGTCTGCAGTTAAAGCACATCTTGTTCGTTTCATTTCAAAAATGAGCCAAAAATGTTAGAATTGTGTCGATGTCCCAATATTTATGGTCCTGACTGTAGGCCTATGTTACAGACACAACACTGTCTGGATGTCACAGGACATACTCTTCAGCACATACTGTGTGAGGCATTAATAGTCAGATGGAAATGTATTTCCGTTTAATTATCCTTCTCAGGAACTGCAATCCATCTTTAGTCTTCGAATGTAACAAAAAGTGTAAATGTAATCTGTAGTTCCAAATAGGACATAACAGCTGGGGCATCTCATTTCTCCAGCCAATTTCTCCATCAGTACAAGATTCAAGACAAAGATGGATAGAGAGAAAGAGGGAGAGCGAGAGATAATGAGCTGTTTACCTTGTTTCCTGTGGCTTCATTTGACTTTTCAAAGAGTCTTAGGTTCAGAGTTTCATGCATAAAGATAGACAGCTTTTGCAGTTGCAAAGTAGCTGAAAAGTAAGTGGTTCTCACTGTAGATGAAAAAATAAATCAAATGAATTTTATTAAATACTAAAAACTAACCATATAGTGATGCATTGGCAGAAGAGGAAATTGCATTTTAAAATAAGCTTAAAATTAACCTTTAAAAGGAACAAAACATTTGCCATATCTTTTCTGCTACGTGATCTCTTGATGGAAACATAGCTGTGGGAACGTTTTCGCAAGACGCAAAATGCATACCAATATATACATATGAACACTAGAGGCAGTAAAACAGCAAGCACTTGTAATCATTTTTGTACACAGTTATGATTACAGCTTTCTAGGCGTAACAAGCTTTCTTGTTAGCTCAGCTGGCACAAAATTAGACCTAGATTCTGGAGCATCAGTAAGCGTTTGAACCTTCTGTAATAGTTGCATATGAGTCTCTCTGTTGTCCTCAGTCTGAAAAGATGGATCTCAAAATCATAGTCATTGTTGAAAAGGGTTCAAATACACAAAAATGCTGGAAAACCAAAGAACCTTAAGGATTTTTCTGAAGAACAGCAGGCAGTTGGCAGACTTGTGAACAACTATCAGTAAACAAAAAAACACAGCTGTGGATCTTTCAGGTAAAAAGACAGTAGCCTATTAAGGGGATGTAAACTTTTGAAAGGGGTCATTTTTATAAATTCAACTATTATTTTCTCTTGTGGACTATATGTAAACATCTTTTATGTGAACTGTCTTATTCAGGTCAGTACTAAATAAACAATAACATGCATTTTGTATGATTCCTCTTATTTTGGTAAGGGGGGGGGGGGGGGTAAACTTTTGACCACAACTGTATAAAATCCTAAATCTGAGTCTAAGTGAAATGAAGTGAAGTGTCATATGCATTAGGAGCATCTTAGCCATGCAAAATTTTGGACCAGTACAATAATGTTATTAAGTTAAAATATAATGTATCATTTACTTCTTGTAATGAATAGCTCATGATACTACATGGATGAGTGACTTATGTGGATGAAAACAAATGTTTCGGACACAATGGCCTTAACACTAATTTGTTTACCTCTTTGTAAGCCAGGCACTTTCTTAGAAACTGTCATTCCACCCAGAGATGAAAGAGCAAACAAAGAGGCCAACATAATTCTTGACATGCAGTAATGCGAACAGTTTGTAATCAAATCTGATTGATAAAGACAGGATCTTTAGTCATTTTCCTGGAGAGAGCTTACAGAAATCCCTTAGGGTTTCTGTGGATAAAAATCCTTGCCATATTTTATAATGCCTGCCATATTTTCTGGTCAATTGCCCATTTTACAAATGCTGCAATTATGAACCAGAACAAAAGAACCCCATCACGACTTTCGTCAAATAAGAACTAGGAACAAACAGAATCATGCTTGTACTTATTTATAATTTATTACAGATTTTTCAGATGGAAAATCTTACTAATGTCTAGCAGACTGAGCTACTTAAGAGACAAAATTGAGAATAAAGCTAAATTGATCAAAACTTGGGGTACTGGGCAGCATATTGTACATTTTCGAGCAAGATCATAATTTCCGACTCGAATCGAGCGACTTCAAAGAAAATCCAAACATAATGAGTGCAGACTAACACTAAAGTCTGCTTCGCACTTTAATTACTTCAGCTCCTCTGGAGAACTCTTACCAGTAGCCTACATTTTTGCCATTCCTATGATTGTGCATGAGCACAAAATGGGATTATACTTTTACTTAAATGGCTGGTTTCCCAGTAGGGTTTGCTTCAGTCGGGCACTGCAGAGCAACTTGACAGTGAGCAGTTTTAGTCAAAGTAGACTAGTTCAGAGTCGCTCATTGTGAAGCGCAGCCATTGTGTGGCTAAATTAAGCACCCTTTCAATTCAAAGAACCAGTCTGCAACCCTCACCCCAGCCCCAACCGACCCACAGAGCAGCACCACAAAAGTGTCTTTGCTTACAGAGGAGCTTTGTGCGTATAGTTAAGACTATCAGGCCCTTTTCATGGTATGGTGAACTACTTGATTATGCCATTGCTGTCCAATTGCCTTCATTTGAGACACCCAAAGAGGGACAAGTGGAGCCTCAGATCACCACTGAGAGAATTTCAGACACTAAGGCTTCTTTGCCACTTTGTTTCACTACTTTACAAACTTGTAGAAGTGGAATGAGTGCAGTGTTAAGCAGCTGAATCCTGCTTTGTTTAGATGCCAAAGCTGTTCCATTACTGTCAATGGTGTAAGCCACAGTGTTCTGGATCTGTGTGCTTGTGCAAGTAAAACAGGATGTGGAGTAGTGGATGTACATTGGCATGTTTTTTTTAATGGGAAAAAAACATTTGTGTGTGTGCTGTGTATGTCACTGTTATATAAGTGCTCCCTGCTGTCCTGAGGGAGGTGGAAACCAGGAGCTGCTGCTCCCTGTACGAAATGTCTGTTAAACAGGCCCAGACGGAATCTGTAGGCTTTTTCTGCTCTGATTTTAAGGGGCACCTATTATGCCCCTTTTTACAAGAACATATGTCTAAGGTGTCCCCACAATGTGTCTGTGAATTTTCAGCTCAAAATACCCCACAGATAATTGAATACATCATTTTTTAAATGCCTATTTTGAGTGGAAGCAGAAACATGCTGTTTTCGTGCATTCCTCTTTAAATGCAAATGAGCTGCTGCTCCCCTCCCCCTTTTCCATGCATTTTAAAGCCATATCAGTTTATATTCTGATATATACGTTTTCTGAGGGCATACATTGAAAGCACACGCACAGAAAGCGGCTGTCATACGGGATGTGAGTACTAAACTAATTTCTCTTTCATGTGTTATTGCGCTTAAACGGTCAAATAGACACAAGTTTATGTTAAAAGCACACGTAAGTTACAAAAACTGGTTGTTTATATTACATCTGTGTATTAAGTGACATCAGTGTAATATACAGGACCTATACTGCTGTCTATGCAGTTAATATATGACCCAAACAATAAAATAAAATCACTCACTGCTCTTGAAAGAATAATTTCTGTAGCTGTATTAAGAAGATATTTCTTACTTGAATGCTGCTTTTAAATGCTCTAGCGTGAAGATAATCATGAAAAAAGAAGAGATTTTTATCATTGTAGGGTGGTTGTTTACACACACCTCTGACACATTTATGTTCAAACAACATGTAAAAGTGAATTTTACATAAGAGGGAAAATCTGAACGGATTTAAACATGGTAAAAATGGGATGTGTGTCCCCTAAGATTTTTGAGGGATTTTGGGGATTTTCAATGCAATTATGTTCCATGGTTGTACATACAAAGCGTGTCTACCTAAAAAAAAAAAAAATCTGAAAATTCTATTTAAATTTGGCCACAATATTTAAACTGTAAAATATATAAATTAAAAAAAAGTAAAATTGTGACATAGTAGTTTAAAATAACTGATTTCTATTTTAATATATTTTAAGTATATATTTCAAGTGTCACAGGATCCTTCAGAAATCTTTTTAATATGCAAATTTAATTTGAATCATTTCATTATTATCAATGTTGAAAACAGTTGTGTTGCTCAATATTTCTGTGGAATTTGTGATACTTTTATAGGATTCTTTGATGAAAGAAAGTTGCATCTTATTCAAAATGCAAGCAGATAGAATTTATTTGGAACTGATGTTTTTATAACAATATAAATTTGGTAAAGGATTAGTTTACTACTGAAATAACATTTCCTAATAATTTACTCACTCCCATGTCATCCGAGATGTTCATGTCTTTCTTTCTCCAGCTGAAAAGAAGGATTTTGTGGAAAACATTCCAGGATTTTTTTCCATATAGTGGACTTCAACGTCCTGGAACGCTTTCCTCAAAAACCTAATTTCTTTTCAACTAAAGAAAGAAAGACACAAATTTTAATTCTTGAGTCAACTAAACCTTTAATGTCACTTTTGATCAATTTCATACATCCTTGCAGAATAAAAAAAAAGAACACCCCTTAAAAAGTTACTGTCCACAAATGCTGGCTCCCTCTCATAAACAGGATGCAATATAAAATACACACACAGTAAAACGGTGGACTCATTTTTCACTCACACTGCTGGTCAAGGACAGGCTGCCCCAGTGCTATATGGGTATTTTCTCTGTGGGGTTGGACCATTACAATTTCTCCAACATCAGCTTCTGTGATACTAAATTAGTGACAGACCGCAGCTGATGAGGAAATACCTGAGGACTGCTCCAAATGAGACAGTGACAAAATGTTTCATTGTCTTTCTTAGGATGCTGATAGAAGGATTCTCAGTGGAAGCTGCAGAAAACTGGGAGGACATAAAATGAAGAAGCATATCAAAGGGAGATAAAGATATGGTGCACTGGGAAGGCTACTTTATGTTTGAAGGTGATAGGATCTAAATTGAGGAAGTGGGGCACAAAGAGTTGTCTCTGTGATGTTATTGAAATCCATGGAGCAGATAGAGATAAAACTGTGCTTTATCACTGAATGAGGCACAATCCATCAGCATCTCACATAACACTGCCAATACACAAAACACACACACACTTTTCCTGCTTGTGTTGAACTTAATAGAGCAGGTGCCAGCATTAGGCCATGATAACATTGAGCTTGTAGCCTCCAAACAAATGCAAGGACATACAGGCACTGACAGCTGTTAACTGGGTGCAAACACACACTTTCAGCAGTTTGCGTGACTGACTAGTGACATTTTGAACTCGCCTCAGGGAAAAATCAAGCCATTTCAAACTTTGTTATCATCCTTTCTTTTCTGTCAGTGAATTTAGAATAGCATACAGTGCTGGCTTGCTGTGGGCTCTAGAGGAATGAGTGATGAGTGAGTGTTTGTTGTCATAATATTACACCTCTTAACAGTATTATAATACATATGAGGTGTTAACACTTCACATTAGAGCATTCATGTTAATCAGATGAGATGTGAAATGAAATTTAACTTTCTGTAGCTGAAAAGAACATGACTGAAATGAACCAGCACATGGGGGGGAAAGTCCAGTGGGTTTTTCCTCTTGTGCTCATTAGGCTGCATTACAGAATGCTTTGCTCAAATTACATGGGTGGATTCATCAATAAGTGATGTAACACTTGGACTAAAGTGGGCTTAGCACTCTGCCTCTTCCATCCAGTGGAGCACAGGCCTGTAGTGTGCCACTGTAAAGTCCCTAAATTCGGCAGGGGAAAGAATGAACGCTGGATCCTGAGCTGCCACAGCAGCTGTGGAAATGTTATGCTTGGCTGAGACAGCGCTAACAGCCACAAGTTCCCATGGATGATGCATTAATACCTGCACAAATACTGGTATTGTTCACCAAAACAGCCTGTTAACTTAAAGGGATAGTTCACCCAAAAATGAAAATGACACAATGATTTACTCACCCTCAAGCCATACTACACTCCTAAAAGTTCTAAAAGGGTGTTTTTGCAGTGATGCCATAGAAGAACCATTTTTGGTTCCCTTAAAGAACCTTTCAGTAAAAGGTTCCTAAAATAGCCATTTTAAAGAACATTTAAAAAATTTAAAGAAACTTTTTCAACTATAAAGACCATTTACTGCAATTAAAAGGTTCCATGGATGTTCAAATCTTTCAGGCGAATACAACCGGAGTTAAATAAAAAAAAAATGTCCTGGCTCTCCCAAGTTTTATAATGGCATCAATCCATCATAAAAAGTGTGTCACACGGCTCTGGGGGGTTAATAAAGGCCTTTTGAAGTGAATCGATGCGTTTGTGTAATAAAAAATATCCATATTTAAAACTTTATAAACTGCAATCCCTAGTTTCTGCTTACTATCGTACGCACGTTCACGAGAGAGTGGTGTTCCAGCGGAAGACATAGGACAAGAAGTGATGAGAAGTGACAAACGCGGAAGCAGTTTGAGACAGCAAAACAAAACACCGGCCATGAATTAGAAGTACAAAATGAGGATTTGTAAAGGCAGTGGCATAACTTTGTTTAAATAGTGGGTGGGACAGGACTAAGTGTGTGTGGACATAGAACTAATACAGTAGTGGTAGAATTTTCATTAGGCATGTCAAAGGTTTTGGGTTCGCATATTTTTTTTCCTTTATTAGTAATTGTAGCCTGTATCAAGAGCAGGGACATGTCTGTGTGTAGGATATTTTATTTAGTTATTTAACTGGAATTAATAAATAGTCTCCGCAACATCATTAAACGATAGACTGAAGCACTTGTGTGTGAAGAGAACGTTCTGTCACTAATAACATTGCAACAAACATTGTTTCATCTGCATTATGCACATCTGTGCCGCTGGATGTTTCAAAAAAACTGGAGTGGGGGACAGTATCGATCCTGGCAAAAAGCGGTGGCAATATGTCCCACCCATAAATTACGCCTATGTGTAAAGGAAAATCTCAGAGGATTTTGATATAAGCCAAGAGGAGACTGGTTTTCTTTTGCTGTAAACAAAACTTGGTTCTCGCAAGACTAGCATATTCTCACCGGAGCTTACAATACTCCTACATCATCCACTGGAACACCACTCTCACACTGCAACACCATATTTTTCTTACACAAACGCATCGATTTGCTTCAGGGGGCCTTTATTAACCCTTAGGAGCTGTGTGGAGCACTTTTTATGATGGGTGGATGCACTTTTTGGGCTTCAAAATCTCAACACCCATTTATTGTCATTATAAAGCTTGGAAGAGCCAGGGCATTTATTAATATAACTCAGATTTTATTAGTCTGAAAGAAGACAGTCAAAAACCTCGGATGGCTTAAGGGTGAGCAATTTTTATTTTTGGGTGAACAAAATCATAATTGTAAACTATAGGAGTAAAAGGTATACTTTCACCTATTTATTCATCTTATAGGGGTCATCAGATGGCCATTTTCCACAAGTTCCTATGATTCTTTAGGGTCTTAATGAAAAGTCTCTAATATACTTTGGTTAAAAATTCTCAATAGTTGTGTAAAAAAACACCCTTTTACCTGTCAAAATCAGCTCTGCAAAATATCAGCTCATTTTATCACATGGGCCCTTTAAATGCAAATGAGCTCTGCTTGCCCTGCCCCTCTCTGCTGAGGGATTATGAGCTGTAATGTTTACTTTAGCCACATTTAGCCATGTTTAATGGTGAAACTTGCCAACAAGCACATTAAGAAATGCATCTTTGCCATTTGCAAAGATGCATAAAAACCCTTATACTCACTTCTGCTGCGGGTGAAGCTGCATCACGAATGATTCACACGAACATAGACACATATGTAGATCGGGATCGGCGCGTTCCTTTTAAAATGAAAGTAACATTGTCCTCTGCCTCTTAAGCGGCTCAGATGTCGGGAGTAAATGACTCCTGCTATGTTCATTATTACATCCAACAACAGAACACCTCAATCGCTCAATTAAAGTCTTCCTCTGCACCTGATTCACACAATGGCAATCATATTCGGACTGTTTCAGCTTGGTAAGGGCGGGTCTAAGGTAAGACGCTCAATCAGCTGTGTTTCATCACAACGACAAGAAGCTGAGAATGATTTTTATCATTGTAGGGTGGTTGTGTATACAAACTGCCAACACACATTAATGTTCAAACAACATGTAAAAGTTAGTTTTGCATCCGATGACCCCTTTAATTTTTAATATTCCCCTTTTGGGAATTAGACATTAAAGGGGTAATTGGATGCAAAACTCACTTTTACATGTTGTTTAAACATAAATGTGTGTTGGCAGTGTGTGTACAAACCACCCTATAATGATTAAAATTCCACCCTTTTTTAAATCATGCCCTTCTCAGCTTTTTGTCTGTGTGATGTCACACCGACCAAGGCCACTCCCAAGACATGGCCGTCTTACCTTAGACCCACCCTGAGTAAGCTGTGAACAGAACAACCACCATTGTTTCGACAAGAATGTCTCCAATTGAGTGATTGAGGTGTTTTGTTGCTGGATGTAATGAACATAGCAGTCGTTGTTACTTTTGTTTTTGAAGTAAATGTGCCCGGCGATCTACATAAATGCGCCTATGTTCACACTAATCATTTGTGATCCAACTTCACCTACAAAAGAAGTGAGTATAAGTTTTTTTTAAATAAATCTTTGCAAATCGCCTTTCCTAATAATGTGGTAGTTAGCAAGTTTCATGGCTAAATGCGGCTAAAGTTTACAGTCTGCTCGTCATCCCACGGCAGAGAGGGGCGGGGTGAGCAGAGCTCATTAGCATTTAAAGAACCATGCAACAAAACGGCTTGCTCTGAACAGGGATGATTTTGACAAGGAAAAAAGAGTATTGTTTTACACTACCATTGACAAATTTTAACTAAAGTATGTTATAGACTTTTTATTAAGACCCTATTGAATCATATCAGACATTTGACATTTTATCATATCAGACATTTGACATGACATTTTAGACTAAATATTGCTGGTTACTTTGTATATTTTGTTCTTCCAATGAAATTAGTAACAAAGTCACAACACAAAACTCAACTCAACACACAGTACGAATCAGTTACATAAATGATTCAGTGACTCACTGGTAAAGTCTCTCTTCAACCGTCAGTCTCACAAACAACCACCATGTTTGTAGTTCTTTTTATATGTGTTTGTAGCTCTCAACCGAACAAATCGTTTGAATAAATGATTCAGTGACATAAAATCGCTAATTTAGTTTCTGAATGAATCAGTGTTTTTGAACGAATCAACTAAGTGAGTGATTCCATGACTCATGATGACATTCATTTCTGAATTAATCTATTTTTGAATAAGGCTGTTTGTTGTCTGATAAAACGGTAACTGTTTTGTCATAGTTACATTAAAAATGTGTACTCAGATTAGTGGTAACATGGAAGATTCCACTTTATAATGTATAATAAAATAAATATAATGTTATGACTGACAAAGACGCACTGCTCTCTCTAAAGCAGGAATGGTGAAGGACTTTTAAAGTACATAAATACATGAGACAGGGTTGAGACTGAGTGTAAAGGGTAAAAAAGCAGTGTAAGGACCCTAGGAAGACTCAAGGGAGGTTGTCATGCATTCAAGGATATAAGCTCAAATCTCAGCACTACTGGTCTTAGGTGGGCTGTTTCTAGAAACCCATCTGAGAGTGGGCAGCACTGGGGTAAGTGCACTGATCGTTCAACGCACTGATGAGAGGAGACAGGTTAGAGGCACGAGAGCATCTGTTTTTAGTGTATCCTCCCTGTGTTTCACCTTCATGTCCTCCCGCTTTAGTACTTAGACCAGTGAAGGCCTATCCAGGCTGTCCCACAGTCACTTTAAAGTTTGTAAGTTTGCTTCAGGACAAACAGTAACAACAGCAGCAGGAGTCCTGTATTTTTTAGAGTTGTAAAGTACTGGGCTCTAAAGTACTTTGTGTACTTCATTACTATACTTAAATGTTGTGTGTGTAATTTGCACTTTACTTGAGTACTTCAGAGTATAATTCTTGAGAATACTTTTACTTCCATTTCCAAGAAAAACAAGTATTTAGTTATTTAAAGTAAAAGCATAACAAATACACTACCAGTCAAAAGTTGTTGTTTTTTAAGAAGTCTTTTCTGCTCACCAAGCCTGCATTTATTTGATCCCAAATACAGCAAAAACACTATCATTTTGAAATATTTTTACTATTGAAAATAACTGTTTTCTATTTGAATACATTTTAAAATGTAATTTATTCCTGTGATTTCAAAGCTGAATTTTTAGCAATAAGCAATAATAAATGTTTCTTGAACAGCAATTTAGCATATTAGAATGCTTTCTGAGGGATCGTGTGATACTGAAGACTGGAGTAATGATGCTGAAGTAAAATGCTAAATGGTAAAAATATTTTAAAATTTTACTGATTTTGCTGTGCTTTGGATCAAATAAATTAGATAAATAAAGAGACTTCTTTAAAAAACATTTAGAAAATCTTACTGCTCAAAACTTTTGACTGGTAGTGTACTATATATATATTTTGACAATCTTACTGAGTTAACAGGTCAATTTAATGTTATTTATTTAATGTTTATGTAAAATGTAATTTGTTACGATCACCCATCCCTGTGAAGAGACGCCTCATCACTCACCACAGCATAATCTTTGAGCTGAAGCAAAACATTTTAATTATAAGACATAACTGTCACTGAAGATGGATAAACCTGACTTAATATGAACACGGTTGACAGATTATAAAACAAATGAAAAATAATCATAAAATCAGCTGCTGACAAATTTCAAGTGTCAAAATGTAAGTTTCAGTTGGATATCTGATGTGTCCTACAGATAAATTACATGGATTTCAACTCATTTTCAAGGTACTTACTAGTTAACGAGAAAATCTGTCTCTTGATTTCATCAGGCTAGTGAAAAGTTCATTTTTTATGCTTACGTAAAGATTAAAAGCGCAAACTTTTATTCATATTAAATTTTTAGATACTGGTTAGTAGTCATATATAGACTGTAGAACTATATGATTTTGAGATCCATCTTTTCACACTGAAGACAACTAAGGGACTTTTGCAACTATTACGAAGGTTCACTGATGCACCAGAAGGTTGGAAAGGGTTTAAATACACAAAAAATTAAGTGGGACATGAAGAATTTTTCTGAAGAAAAGCAGGCAGTTTAACTGTTAGGATGTCAAGGGACTCATGAACAACTATCACTAAAGAAACAAACAAAAAACAGCTGTGGATCATTCAGGAAAAACACAGTATAAGGAATCAAGTGTATATATGTAAACTTTTGAACAGGGTCATTTTCATAAATTCAGCCATTATAGTTTCTTGTGGACTATATGTAAACTTATTCATTATATGTAAACTTATTTCACGTATTCATCTTATTCAGGTCAGTACTAAATAAACATGCATTTTGTATGATCCCTCTTATTTTGGTAAAATAATTAACATTTTGCAGATTCTGTGAGGTGTATGTAAACTTTTGACACATGAACATTTTACCAGCATCATATGTGTAATGTAATTGGGAAAAGTCACAAAATTGCTAACATTAACCTTCACAGAAAATATAACAAAGAATTCTTATGTAACTAGTGTATGTATGAATGAATAAAGCATAGTCTGGACTTCTCAAGTTTGCAGAATGACAAATGATCAAAAGACAGGAATAGAAGTAAAGGGTGTGGGGAGAGCTGCTCTTAATGTGGAACGTCTGAAACTCCCATGGACAACATCCACGTGCACTATATCCAGCAACAAAGTACACAGACTATTTTAGGCACTATGCATTTAAAGAAACATTGTCTAACTGTAAATCTACACACATACAAATAAAGTATATCATTAAATACACAAGATACTTTGCTTTCCAATTATAGCTCTCAACATTTGTTGCTAGGGCTGCCAAATGATTTTAAAAATAATGAAATTAATTAGGAGACGTGATTAATTAAGTATTGTATTGTAGAAGTACTGGGAGTAACACTTTGTGTGATGGAAGAATGGAAATGAAGTAGCTTTTCAGTCTTAATCTACTTTATAAGTACTGTGTCTGGTCACATAAGCAGAGCAGACACATTTTCAAATTGAGCATAGGACATTGTACAAAATTAATTCAGCATGAAAGTTAATAATGAGGAAAAAGGACAGAATTGGTGTAAATATAGAATGGAGAAATGGGGGGTCCAAGACTGAAACTAATTCCCCAGCTCAGTGACCCATCATTGAGCATTGCCTTGCGAATAAAAATGAGTGAATGTCTTGAGAAAATGACAGAATGTATGAACATTAGTTTAGAAAGTTCATTGAATGAAAAAGTCAGGGAAAGTAAGTACGTTAAATAGAAGACAAAATATAATTTGTCTATATAACTTATTCTATGAGAGGGTTTGCGCTTACGAAAATTAACAATGGTTTTATTATAGTAAAACCATGGTTTTACCATGTAGTAACCATGGTAACCATGGTTTTTTGGCATACCGACTACTATACAGTATGTCACAAAAGTGAGTACACCCCTTACATTTCAGCAACCATTCTAGTATATTTTCTCAAGGGACAATACTATAGAAATGAAACTTGGATATATTTTAGAGTAGTCAATGTACAGCTTGTAGCAGTGTAGATTTATTGTCCCCTGAAAATTACTCAGCATACAGCCTTTATTGTCAAAATAGCTGCCAACAAAAGTGAGTACACCCTACGTGAACTTGTCCGAAGTGTCAATATATTGTTTTAGCACCATTGTTATCTGGCACTGCCTTTATCATCCTGGGAGTTGCACAGGTTGTTGCTGGGATCCTCCTCTACTCCTCACGGAGCTGCTGGATGTTAGACACATGGTGCTTCTCCACCTTACGCTTGAGGATGCCCCACAGGTGCTTAATAGGGATCAGGTCTGGAGACATACTTGGCCACCCCATCACCTTCAGCTTCCTCAGCAAGGCAGTTGTTATCTTGGTGGTGTGTTTGGAATCGTTATAATGTTGGAAAACTGCCAGTCCAGTTTCTGGAGAGAAGGCATCATGTTCTGTTTCAGAATGTACAGTACATAATGGAATCCATGTTTCCCTCAATGAACTGCAGCTCCCCAGCTCCCCAGCACCAGCAGCACTCATGCAGCCCCAGACCTTGATGCTACCACCACCATGCTTGACTGTAGGCAAAACACAATTTTCTTGGTACTCTTCACCAGGGCATCGCCAAAAATGCTGGACACCATCTGAGCCAAACTAGTTTATCTTATAGTCTCATCAGACCACAGGACATGGTGATTCATGTTCTTTGACAGGTTGTCTTCAGCAAACTGTTTGCAGACTTTCTTGTGAGCCAGCTTCAGATGAGACTTCTTTCTGTGACAACGCCTATAGCTTGTTGCAGTGTGCAGCGTATGGTCTGAGTGCTGACAAGCTGACCTTGTACTTCTGCAACCTTTAAAGCAATGCTGGCAGCACTCATGCATCTGTTTTTTGAAGCCAGGTTCTGCACCTGATGCACAGAACTAGTGCTCAACTTCGTTGATCGACCATTGCAAGGCCTGTTCCGAATAGAACCCATTTTGGAAAACCTCTGTATGACCCTGTTGTGTAACTCGGTTTCAGGGTGTTACTGAACCTCTAATAGCCTTGGCCATCTTTGTGGAGAGCAACAATTCTAATTCTCAAATCCTCAGAGAGTTCTTTGCCATGAGATGTCATGTTGAACATCCAGTGGTCAGTATGAGAGAATTGTACTTAAAGCACCAAATTTTAACTGCTCTAATACAAGATACACAACTTTGTACGGTTCTGTCAAGCAGACAAAAACATAGACATGATGACAAGGACATGTGGCTTTGCATCACTTAGGGTGTACTCACTTTTGTTGCCAGCTATTTTGATAATAATGGCTGTATGTTGAGTTATTTTCAGAGGACAGTAAATCTAAACTGCTATACAAGCTGCACATTGACTACTCTAAAATATATCCAAGTTTCATTTCTATAGTACTGTCCCTTGAGAAGATATACTAAAATGGTTGCTGAAATATGAGGGGTGTACTCACTTTTGTGAGAAACTGTATGTATAACCACAGTTTTACTACAAATACCATGATTGAACTATGGTTACTATGGTCATTTTTGTAAGGGTGACATCGCAGCATCTTTATTTCAAGGCAGAATGTTAAAGAACGCAACAAACCTGTCTCCTGGAAATACTGTATAAATTCAACCAATCCGATGACGACTTTGAAACTCCTAAAGCATCGGAGGCTATATTATATTACATTTTTATTTATATTATATTTATATATATTATATTTTATTATTACCCTCTTTGAACCCCAAGCCATCCACATCACAAGCACGTACACAACTCACATTCATTTTCAGAGAGTTTTCTCTCACTAGATCCTTATGTAATCACCAGTAGGGAATCTATAAAGGAAAACACATTAAAAGCTATTAAGCAATGTCAGAGCTGTTAACCTGAAATGTTCTTACGCCCCTGATTTAGGTCCAATCTCAGTGGAATGATCTGCCACAGCTTTTAGCTCTGGCTACATTTGTTTCCTGTCTGTAGCTGAGGATGTGGGGAGGTGAATGTGCAGCGAACCCAAAACACAACTGGAGTTTATGTGTTAACATACAGTTACGTATGTGTTTATGAGTTTACATATGCGTGACTTTGCTCACATTCATTTACTGACTGCAGGGATGGGAACTGAGGTTAAACCCTCAACAGCTGTGTGTTTGTCATCCCTGGCATTTGTACGTCCACATGGGAAGAAAACTCCAAGAACTCTTCGGTACACGCAGCTGCTCACTTATTTTTCTTCGTACTATCCACCCCCTTCATCTTTCTTCAGTGTGCTTTCATCAGAAAGGAAAACAAACCCTTCCTCATAGCCTCAATCACTCACTAAAAAGCTTTCATTTGCAATAGTGAAGGAGTATGGCTGATACGAGACATGTGGAAATACTGAGATATAAAGAGCTGCAGGCTAGATCTTAACAGCTGCATTAAAAACCCATCATGGCACTTTGCTGTTTCCACTTTAAGATACTTCCATAGGAAAGAAACATAACAAGCTGATCAGTTATATATCAGTTGTTTCTCCTAGACAGCAATGAATTCAAATGCAGACTTTTGACGAGGCTCCTGCTTCTAGATTTTTCTTTTAAGAAAAGGATCTGAGTAATTCCATGTGTTTCATCAGTGGTTCTCAACCACTGTCAACTTAAAACGTATTATTAATTTATTAAAATACTCCAATCTAAATTAAAGGAGCAAACACAAAGCATGCATTCTACATATTCTTTACAAGCGTTCACACAATGCCTTAGTCTGTCTCTTGAGCCTCTAGCAGATGTGGGGTTTAGATTCCTGACTGTGTCATTTGTGAGGCCCAGCTTCAGTTCAGAATGACACATGAAGAAAAGAAAACCTCTGTGCTGGAGACAGAGATTATGTGTCTCAGATCATAATACAACCAGAGTCATGCTCAAATTTCTTAAGCATATATGAACAGCTTAGACATTTACATTTAGTTAAAGCGTTTAGAGAGTCAGTATGTCTTTAGCATTGTTTAAGGGTCATAGCTGCAACAGTTTATAATTTTACCTTTTAATTTGTGTGTTCAGAGCAGCGTTACTCTGTTTATAGAAAATTGCTGATGTTTCAGATAACATGGTTCAGTGGACAGGAGGAAACAGCATAAACTGTGAAACAACGTTGAGAGTGGAGCACTGGAACTTGAATAGTAGGGAATGTAACAAAGTGTATATGCAATTTCGATGAAGAATACCACAACTGACATAGAAGAGAAGAAACTGCTGAACAAAGTCATTATTTTTGTTTTCTTTGAGCACAAAAAGCATTCTTATATATAAGAATAAATAAAATAAAAATAAAGGTTGAACCACTGATATCACATGGACTGTTTTAACAATGTCCATACCTTGGGCCTTGAACGTGTCAGTTGTGCTGCTGTCAAGAAGTTCTTGGATTTCATCAAAAATATCTTAATTTGTGTTCTGAAGATGAATGAAGGTCTTGGTCTTGGGTTTGAAAAGACATGAGGGTGAGTAATTAATGACAGAATTTGAATTTTAAGTATCTCTTTAAGTATAATGTGTTAAAATACACTAACAACCAATTTCAAGTGTAACAAGAAATCAGCAAATATCACAGAGTGAATCAATCGACACTGAGCATAAATAATGTCACTGAATCGTACATACCTTTACCAAGTATTAACTTTAGTTTGTCAAAATATTGCGCCCTTTCCTGTTTAAAGGGGTCCAATTATGCTCTTTTACAAAGTCTTTATTTTGTTTGGGGGGTGCACTAGAACATGCTCTCATGCTTGGTGGTTCGAAAAGCGCATTATTTTTCACATAATTTACATTATTACAATAGCTTTCTTCCCAGGCTGGCACAAATGGCTCGAATAGTTCCGGGTTTGATGAAGGTCAGCCTTCTGAAAAACGAAACGTGTTGCGATTGGTTAGCATTCCCACTGCGTTGCAATTGGCGAACAGCTTAGACAGCAAAGCAGCAAGTCCTGTGTACAACTGCGTAAACTACAGTCGTGGCCAAAAGTTTTGAGAATGACACAAATATTAGTTTTCACAAAGTTTGCTGCTAAACTGCTTTTGGATCTTTGTTTCAGTTGTTTCTGTGATGTACTGAAATATAATTACAAGCACTTCATACGTTTCAAAGGCTTTTATCGACAATTACATGACATTTATGCAAAGAGTCAGTATTTGCAGTGTTTGCCCTTCTTTTTCAGGACCTCTGCAATTCGACTGGGCATGCTCTCAGTCAACATCTGGGCCAAATCCTGACTGATAGCAACCCATTCTTTCATAATCACTTCTTGGAGTTTGTCAGAATTAGTGGGTTTTTGTTTGTCCACCCGCCTCTTGAGGATTGACCACAAGTTTTAAGATTTGGGGAGTTTCCAGCCATGGACCCAAAATATCAACGTTTTGGTCCCCGAGCCACTTAGTTATCACTTTTGCCTTATGGCACGGTGCTCCATCGTGCTGGAAAATGCATTGTTCTTCACCAAACTGTTGTTGGATTGTTGGAAGAAGTTGCTGTTGGAGGGTGTTTTGGTACCATTCTTTATTCATGGCTGTGTTTTTGGGCAAAATTGTGAGAGAGCCCACTCCCTTGGATGAGAAGCAACCCCACACATGAATAGTCTCAGGATGCTTTACTGTTGGCATGACACAGGACTGATGGTAGCGCTCATCTTTTCTCCTCCGGACAAGCCTTTTTCCAGATGCCCCAAACAATCGGAAAGAGGCTTCATCGGAGAATATGACTTTGCCCCAGTCCTCAGCAGGCCATTCGCCATACTTTTTGCAGAAGATCAATCTGTCCCTGATGGTTTTTTTTTTTTGGAGAGAAGTGGCTTCTTTGCTGCCCTTCTTAACACCAGGCCATCTTCCAAAAGTCTTGGCCTCACTGTGCGTGCAGATGCGCTCACACCTGCCTGCTGCCATTCCTGAGCAAGCTCTGCACTGGTGGCACTCCGATCCCGCAGCTGAATCCTCTTTAGGAGACGATCCTGGCGCTTGCTGGACTTTCTTGGACGCCCTGAAGCCTTCTTAACAATGCAGTGGAAAGTTTTTTTCGGGATTAAGTTCATTTTCATGGCAAAGAAGGACTATGCAATTCATCTGATCACTCTTCATAACATTCTGGAGTATATACAAATTGCTGTTATAAAAACTTAAGCAGCAACTTTTCCAATTTCCAATATTTATGTAATTCTCAAAACTTTTGGCCACGACTGTAGATTAAAGTGATTCTTACATTTTAAATATGGATATTTTTCTTACAAAAACACATCGGATTGCTCCAGAGCCATGTGAGGCACTTTTTATTATGGATCGACTTGTTTTGGACTAATGGAGAGAAACACTTGTCTATGCCATTCTAAAGCTTGGGTGTCCCAGGATAATTTTTAATATAACTCCGACTGCATTCGTCTGAAAAAAGTAAGACATATACACCTAAGATGCATGGAGAGCATAAAGTGTAGCTAAAGCTAAACCTCATAGCATGTGGAAAACAAACACTGTAGTCCAAAAGGTCATTTTGATGTAGTTCTTGAAAAGGGATTTTTTTAAAACGAAATATCTCCCTTTGGAGTGAACTTTGAGATTTGTAACTTTGTAGTTGGTTTTTTTATGCCCAAACATACACACCAAACACTGGCTAAAACTGAAAAAATGAAAAAGCATAACACGACCCCTTTAACTTAAGTTCTTCTATGTACGATTTAGCAGCTTCCACAAATTTCTCCATGGTTTAGACAGCATTAGCAGAACAATATTCAGTAGTACATTTACCTGCAATCCGGCATCCGGGTAACCCCTGTTCAAACCCTCTATTCTTTGATTAAAAGTTCAAAATAAGTCTTTTGTAACAGTACAAATCTCTTTACGGTCATTTTTTATCTAAATAATGCATAGCTGAATAAAAATATCTATAAAAATCGTACTAATCCTATCTACCTTATTTTGGGTGTTAGAGCTAGTGTGGCCATTTGTATTAGTATTATTTAAATGTATTATCTTAATTATGAACACACTGGTTTGCAAACAGTTTAGCCGTTTACCTCACATTGTTTTTCATCTCGTTATAGTGGCTAATGAACTGGAAGTCTCATACATAGGCGTACTTCCGTGTTAAGGTGGATAATTTCGAATGATAGTATATTTATGTAGTTTTTATGGGTATAGCAATCGAGCACTTTAATACAAACACAACCCTGCCAGCAGGTGTCAGTATCCTTTCCTCTGGACTGGTCGAGTAATCCTGTGTGAACTTTATTTGAGGACAGCAGCATTGCACTGTTGATACGGGTCGCTACAGTTAAATTTGCGAAACACTGCCATCTGCTTCCACTGGCACAGTGAGTGCGCCGTGCGCCTGTATTGTTAACTGGGTTAATTCCCTCTGGAACATCCTCTGAGAGATAAACGCCCTGTGAGATAATCTCTAATCCAGGATATTTTGCAGCAGGATCATCTAACTCAATTAAAGTTACTCCATTTGCGGTCAGAACTCAAAGAGTAAGCTTGTGTCTGAGCGCTGCTGCGTATGATCTCTCTGAAGTCAGGAAATAGATCATAGGGATGGAAAGGGGGGGGGGGGGTTGCAGCTGTTTTCACACATCTTCAGTAGACGACATACTGAAAAAAAAATTCTAAGGCTGAACTTTGATTTTGGTGTTTACCTTACAGACAGAACACAGCCTGCGCACTCTGTTTGGGAAAAACAACATCTACTTGAAATCTTCTTTCTCTTTTGTTTATGATACTTGATTGAATTCATACAGCAAGTGAGTCAGACGACAACAAGTTCCTCGCTTTGTCAAGAAAACTGTTTAGATGTCCGGGCAAGCATTCGGCCTCAGTGTATTGAGTCACTAGAAGGATGTTCCTTTCAAAAAGGAGATTAATCATCTGATTCTCTGAGACAAATTACAACTTTTACAATATTGTTTAGATAGTAAGGATGCATTGCAAAACATGGATCTTTTGGAACATGGTAGTTTATAAGACAATAAAATAATTTTGTCATCAGAATTTAATTTACGTTTCAGTTTTATTGCTGAATTAATATAAAATCAAATTTCACTTTCACTTAAAAAAAAATTCTAAAACTTTTTTTATTTGAATGCATTTGGGATAATGCAGTACTTTCTGTTTAGTTAAACATTTCTTGCCTTTAAAAATTATATTTGATTTTTTTCAGGCATCATATTTGAGGGAAAGATCACATGGTTCGAACAGAGGTACGTTTTCATTTTTCATTATGTTTATGCTTGTATTGACTTCATCAAGCTTAATAGTTGAGCTTTTCTGAAATGATTAGTCAGCATTTTTACCGAAAAAAAATATTGTTCTTGGCACAAAGCACAAGAATGCTGACTGTAAATAAATTACTGTGGTATAATGGTATTTGCAAGCTAAGGCACCAGTTATTTTTGTACAAACCTTATAACCATATAATATTCAGAAACATGTTTTAAACATGTTTTAAAAGCAAAAAAAATGAATTAAGTTATTAATATTTTTCGATGATAATATAAAATATTTATTTTAATGCAAACTAAACTCATTTATACCAACATTTGCACTGACAGAGGTTATATGATTTAGCACTTTTGGGTTCAAAAACTCAAAGGCCCGGTTTCACAGACAGGGTTTAGGTTAAGCCAGGATTAGGCCATTGTTCAATTAGGACATTTATGTAGTTTTTAGAAATATTCCTTAGGTAAAAACATTACTGTTGTGCATCTTGAGACAAAACAAAAAATCTGACATATTTTAAGATCAGTCAGTGCAAGTTTCTTTCATCTGAAACAGCTCAGACTTACATTTTAGTCTAGGACTAGGCTTAAGCCTTGTCTGTGAAACCGGGGGAAAAACAATTTTTTTAAGAAAAAAAACGGACAAAACCAGTCATAATGGTCAATTTTTTAAAAATTGAGATTTATACATCATCTGAAACCTGAATAAATAAGCTTCCCACTGATGTATGTTAGGATAGGACAATATTTAGTCGAGATACTATTTGAAAATCTATAATCTGAGGGTGCAAAAACATTAAAATATTAAGAAAATCGCTTTTAAAATTGTGGTAGGAAATTTACTAAATATCTAAATGGAACTTCATGGAATGTTACTTAATATCCTAATAATTTTTTGCATAAAAGTAAAATCAACCATTTTGACCCATACAATGTATTGTTGGCTATTGCTACAAATATACCTGTGCTACTTATGATTGGTTTTGTGGTCCAGAGTCACAAATGGCACCTTAAAATATAATTGGTAATATTAATCATTCAATGCATTCTTCACAAAAAAGGACAGAGGTTAATAATGTTTCTAAATATAATGGTTAAAATAGCTGTTTAAAAATCTGTTCGTTGTTGTCAGGAAAATCAAATACATATTTAGGAATCGTATATCCACTACCAACTATTCACTCAAAAATAATCTCTCCTCTAAAACCATCTCATGCAGTGCTTGTATTTTACATTGCTGATCACTAGATGGCGCAATACTTTCATCAAAAAGATCATCATAGTGCCAGGAGAGATTTATGAAAAAGAGCCTCCTGGAATTGATCGTAGTGCTATTGTATTACCAAAATATCAATCAGATTTTTGATATTTTGAGATGTGAAGACACCTTTCTGAAATCATCACCTCATACTTACTCATTTTACTGTATAAGGCACCCTCCTAAAGGCAATTGTAATATGATCCTGCATGTCTATCATCTTCAGAGGAGTACTAGATTCTTGTCAAAACAATATTTTTGGAAAATAGATGAGCAAGCACATGCCACTAAATGATGGTGGAAAAAAATCATGTGATTAACAGCCTGTTCCTCTGGTTCAGGGTGTTGCCTGCAAAACAAATAACACGTTTAAAACAGACAGACAGAAAGAAAAGAGAAAGAAAGACGTGTTGGCAATATATTATACTTTGTTATTGTCACGTGATAAAGAAAGAAATACCTTTACAGTCTACACATAGAAATCGTGTCATGATATGAACTGGTGAGTTAAATTTATAAACTAGCCAATTACTTCTGCCATGAGTGTATAAACGTCTTCTCCTGCAATTCTCCACCCACAATTCACAGCAGTACCTGGACATGTAAGATACAAATATAAAAACAATGTTTTGTTGCTTGGTAACCCGCATGTTGCACAGTAGAAGTACACTGGGTTCCCTTGAGTCTCAGAGAGGTTACCTGGAATTCTCCTGCACAGCACTGTCTGAACCGCAAATTAGTCCGTGATACCTGAAGTGCAGCTGAACGGGTAATTTTGGCGCTGAGCGGGTGTGGTGATGAGCGCAACGGGCTGATCGAATTAAATTCAACTAGAGGGATTTTAACCAAGGATCACTGCACTTTAACCTCGAACACACACGCACATGATATTTACGTAGTCTTACTCCACAATGACAAGATTATGCAGAGCTGGAGATCACTACAGTGAGTCATAAACTAGGAAGTGACATAACACATAAAAATATTAAAGCAAATAAAGAAAAGTGCAAAAGGGCAGAAGACAGGTTTTGACGTTTGCTTGCGCAATCATAATTCAGTGTGTTACTAAGCAGAAATGCAGGTAGCTATGCAGAGTTTTGTCCAGAATCTCCAGAAACAGATAATCACTCAGAGATTAGTCTAACAGAAGCTGAAGTTTTTTATATAGGCTATTTATTAAATATTTCATTATTATCAACTATAATGACAGTGTTTGTTTTGTCAGTGTGTTGTCTGATAAAGTATCGCCATTGAAAACATATTTTGCTGCTTATTTCTGCTGAAAATGGTCAATTATTGTCAGGTTTTAGGCTGCCCTGCTGAAAAAACAGCTAAAACTAGTCTAAGCCGGTTGGCTGGTTTAAGCTGGAAGTACAGTGCCTTGCAAAAGGATTCCTTCCCCCTTAATTTTTTTTTTTTCACATTTTGTTTTGTTGCAGCATTATGTTAAACTGCTTTACATTACTTTTTTTTCCCACATCAATCTACATCTCATACACCATAATGACAAAGCACAAAACGGGTTTGTAACAACTTTGCAAATTTATTAGAAATAAAAAACTGAAAAGATCCCGTTGCATAAGTATTCATACCCTTTTCTGAGACACTCAAAATTTAGCTCAGGAGCATTCATATTGCTTCAAGATGTTACTACACTTCGAGTGGAGTTAAACTGTGGCCAATTAATTTGAATGAGTATGATTTAGAAAGGCACACACCTTTCAGGAAAGGTCTAACAGCTGAAAATGCATATCAGAGCAAAACCCAAGTCCTGAGGTCAAGATAACTGCCTGTAGAGATCAGTGACAGACTTGCGTTAAGGCAATGATCTAGGGAAGAGTTCAGAAAAAAATCTGCTGCATTGAAGGTTCACAGAAGCATTATCCATAATGGAAGATGATTGGAACAACTAGGACTCAAGAAAATGTCTGCCAGCCCCCATCCAAGCTGACAGAGCCTGAGAGGTGAAAAGTGAGGCAAAGAATGGCAGATAATTGCCAAATGCAGATGTGCAAAGCTTGTCACATCATACCCAAAAAGACTTGAGGCTGTAAAGGGTGCTTCTACTATGTACTGAGGTATGAATACTTATGCAATGTACTTATTTCAGTGTTTTATTTTTAATAAATGTGTAAAATTTGCAAATCTGTTTTTTGCTTTGTCATTATTATGGTGTATGGCGTGTAAATTGATGTGGGGAAAAACTAATTTAAAGCAGTTTAACATAATGCTGCAACAAAACGTAAAAAATGAAGGGGTATGAATACTTTTGCAAGGCACTGTAACTTGTTTTAGCTGGTGGTTTCCCAGCCTGACCAGCTAAGACCAGCCTGGCCAGGCTGGAAGAGTGGTTAAAACCAGCCTTCTGACCAGCTAAAACCAGCCAACCAGCCTAGGCTGGTTTTAGCTGTTTTTTTCACAGAGTGTACTTATCGGTCAGAACGGGAAAAACATTTATAGTATAGACTGCCAAAAGTTATAACAACCCTGCTGAAAAAAACCCAGCTAAAACCAGCCTAGGCTGGCTGGCTGGTCTTAGCTGGTTTAAGCTGGAAGTAGCTGGTTTTAGCTGGTGGTTTCCCAGCCTGACCAGCTAAGACCAGCCAACCAGCCTAGGCTGGCTTTAGCTGTTTTTTTTTTCACCAGGGAAATCAAGGAGAAGAGTGCAAAAAAAACTATCTGAGGAACTAAAGGTGTTTGTGGTTGGCCAAACTGAACCAGGACTTCCAGAGCAAGAATCTTGACAACATTCGTGTTTGTTCTTGTCATTTCTGGTCAGGTAGGGGAAATATTAGTCTAATATCTGAATTATTTCTCCTTGTATGTGTCTTTACCACCTATACATTTTTGTTTGTCAAAATATTGCACCCGTTCCTGCTTACAAAGTCCTTCTCTTTATGATTTAACGGCTTCCACACGTCTTCTGCCAGCATAAACTAGCAAAACAATGTATTCAGTAGTACATTAACCGTGCAATCCATGCTGCTGTTTACATCCGAGAATCTCCAATATGGCGGCGTATCCGGGTAAACCATGACGTAAGTTCAAACTCTCTATTGACAACAGACATCTATCCGGATAGCAGCATATTTAATTTTTGACAGGAATGCAAACAAGGCTATGAGGGACTAGGGGCTGGGATAGTGTTGTTTAACAACATATCTTTGTGCATCTCTTGAAACATCTTTCTGAAAAAAAAATACTTTCAACTGACAAAACCTACTTTTTGTGAAAATTACACAAACTGATACATGTGTGTGCCTTTGTAAAGACAGCAGTCAATCCCTCACAACCTGGTTTTTATTCGTGTTAACTTTAATATGACATCTAAACTGAATAAAGTTTAGACCTTAGTACAGGTATCACCATATTTAATAGTTGACAGGAATGTAAACGAGGCTTTGAGGGTGTGTTCAATGGACTGTACTGTTATTTAACAACATACCGGTTGGGGGGAGGGGTGACCTTTCATAAAACCTCCATTAAACAGTTTTAATAGTTGTGAGTTTATGTGATCTCTGACTTTTATACAGTGTGGGCCATTGTAAAGTCTCTAAATCTATCGCTCACAGTCTCATTTTTATCTGTGTTAAATTCAATGTGGTGTCTAACCTGATTAAAGGAATAGTTTACCCAAAAATAAAAAAAAATTGATGTTTATCTGCTTACCCCCAGGGCATCCAATATGTAGGTGACTTTGTTTCTTCAGTAGAACACAAATGAAGATTTTTAACTCAAACCGTTGCAGTCTGTCAGTCATATAATGGACCCACGGCTGTGAGAGTCAAACAAATTAACCAAATGAAACCCTGCGGCTCGTGACGATACATTTCGGTCTTAACACACAAAACAATCGGTCTGTGCAAGAAACTGAACAGTATTTATATATTTTTTTACCTCTGATCCACCGCAATATCCAACTGTCCTGAGCGCGTTCATAACAGCAGGCGTGTGTTAAAGAGCAAGTAACCAAAACTTAGTCGATCAGGCTCAAAAGTTAAGAGTAGGTTTGTTTTGTGTGTCAAGACCTCAATATATCGTCACGAGCCGCAGGGTTTAATTTGGTTTTGTCTGTGTATGTTTTTTTGACTCTCAAAGCCGTAGGTCCCATTGACTGCCATTATATGTCAGGTTTTGGGCTGTACTAATCGGTCAGAATGGAAAAAACATTCAGAATAGTATAAACTGCCAAAAGTGATAACAAATCAAAGAGAAGAGTGCAAAAAACAGTTTGAGGAACAAAAAGCATTTGTGGTTGGCCAAACTGAAAAAGGACTTCTAGGGCAAGAATCTTGACAACATTCGTGTTTGTTCTTATCATTTCTGGTCAGGTAGGGGAAATATTAGTCCAATATCTTAATTATTTCTGCTTGTATGTGTCTTTACCACCTATAAATCTTCGTTTGTCAAAATATTGCGCCCATTCCTGCTTACAAAGTCCTTCTCTGTATGATTTAACGGCTTCAACACGTCTTCTGCCAGCATAAACTAGCAAAACAACATATTCAGTAGTACATTAACCGTGCAATCCATGCTTCTGTTTACATTTGAATATCTCCAATATGGCGATGCATCCGACTAAACCGTGACATAAGTTCAAACTCTCTATTGACAACAGACCTACATTTAGGTCTTAACACACAAAACAAGAAACTGAACAGTATTAATATAACTTTTTTACCTCTGATCCACCACAGTGTCCAACTGTCCGGAGCACGTTTACAACAGCAGGTGTGTGTTAAAGAGCAAGCAACCAAAACTTCAGTCGATCAGGCTCAAAAGTTAAGAGTCGGTTTGTTTTGTGTGTCAAGACCTCAATATATCGTCACGAGCCGCAGGGTTTAATTTGGTTTTGTCTGTGTATGTTTTTTTGACTCTCAAAGCCGTGGGTCCCATTGACTGCCATTATATGACTGACAGACAAAGTTCTCAATCTTGGATGCCCTGGGGGTAACCAGATAAACATCAAATTTTCATTTTTGGGTAAACTATCCCATTAAGGTCTATAAAAGTCAACACCTTAACTTTTAAAGTTATTGAAACATTTGTAACCCAGCTAAAACTGCGATATATACTTTTATGTACCATATAGGCTACCTTTAAGACATATCTATTTGTTTTCGAGAGGATTTAAATCTTAATTCACCCCATAATTTAAACCATGGATGTCTCGAACTGGAGTGTAATGCTTTCACAGGGACCTTCTTGTAGAGTACAGAACAGAATAACGCAATGAGTCACTTTCTATAGAGACTCCAGCAACACAAAACAACTCTCCTCCTCTTGTAAAAACACTGCTTATCTCACGTTCTCTTATCCCGTATCATTCCACCAGGTGATAACCAACATAATGACCAGCATAGCCCCGCACCCTTCTGTTGTCATGTGACGTCACGGTTTACTACGATGCCGTAAATGTTTGAGATTGGAATCTCCTTAGAGATTTGTTCTGAGTCCAAGTCTGACCATCAGTAGAAACCTTTTGTACCTTTATTAGATAAAGCGCATACTCATTGTTAATAAAACAATAAATAGCCTACTCCTTTGTTGTTTAATAGAACTGGTGATACCCTCATGAATGAAACACCTCCCACACTCTCTCATAGCAAAAATATGGACTGATCCGTGACAGAGTGCTTTGTTTCAAGTCATTCCCAGCAGCAGAATTGAAGTCAATAAGAAAGAAAGATTCTGTCAGTTGGTAATACCGGTTGACCACAGAACAACCTGTTCCAGCTGTATTTGACGTATCAAGTGCTAATAACCAGTTTTGTTGTAGCACCTATACGCGTCAACACAGGTGACCTCATTTTGACTCATGAAAGCAGACTTTAATTTATTTTGTATAAAAGCAAAAATCAAAGAGACACTATAAGCATCAATACTGTTTATTAAAAGAACTTACTAGGTAAAATGTAAACAGACTTACAAGTTTCCGATGTTGAAAATAATGAATTCACACCTCAGCCTCCTCCCCTGCAAGCACGTCTCTGTAGTATTAATGTGTTAATTAAACACAAAACATAACACTTTACCCTTGGACAAAAGAAACGACAAACAGTAAATGTACACCTTGGGCTATGACTGTTTGAACGCACACACGGGGCGAGACAGTCGAGAATGTTTCTTGCACGGAGAGAGCAGTAGAGAATTAAACATTAAGCGAATTGATAATAATTCTATGGTCTTTTTCACCATGGTGACAGGCACAGGTCTAACCAGCTTCATTAAATGCAGTTCCAGAGGCAGCCCACACAATCCTACCCACGACTGAAGAGGCATACAACTGTGCACTGAAGTGACTCTGAGACATGGTCGGCTCTGCAGGCGCTTTAACAATATTTTCTGAACACAAAATGAGAAATAGGAAGCATATCGTCTTAGCTGGAATGTGGAGTAACATTTTAGCACATATACAGCTGGAAACAATTTTTACAATTTTGGAAAATACAATACAGTAATAATGGAAATTAAATTAATGCATGCTTTTGTAGGTTTAATTTCATTTCTATTTTTATTTTTATCATCATTTATTTGTTTTGCTTTTCAAAAATTGTAAATAATGTTTGCAAAAATGCATAGCCATGCACCATTAACCAACCACAATTTAGAAAATCCCAGTTTGAAATATTACTAAAATAAATATACATAAAACTGTACAAAGCTACAAAATAAATATCTCCACTGACGCACTTTACGTTACATTGTATACTGGAATGAAGTATTCATGACTGAAGGGACCAATTAAACTTGATATTATGTCTCTTTTGGTCATCTATACAGGGAATAAACCGCTTTAATTATTCATTAAGCATTAAGTTCATATTGAAAATGGCGAATGGCTTAATAGTACAACAACAAAACAATGTAACACACTAAATCAATAACAATTCTCCCTTAAAGTTGAGGGTCAAAAGTTTACATACACCTTGTGGAATCTGCAAAATGTAAATTATTTTATCCAAATAAGAGGGATCATACAAAAGTACATGTTCTTTTTTATTTAGTACTGACCTGAATAAGAGATTTTACATAAAAGACATTTACATGTAGTTCACAAGAAAAAATAATAGTTAAATTATGACTGATTAAAAGTTTACATACACTTGATTCGCCAAATAAAAAAAGTACACATCTTCACTCTGTTCAAAAGTTTTCACCCCTCAGCTTTTAATGCATTGTTTTTCCTTCTGAAGTATCAGTGAGTGTTTGAACCTTCTATAATAGTTGCATATGAGTCCCTCAGTTGTCCTCAATGTGAAAAGATGGATCTCAAAATCATACAGTCATTGTTGGAAAATACACAAAAATGCTGAAAACTAAAAAATGTGTTAAACCTGAATGATTTTACTGAAGAACAGTTGGCAGTTTAACTGTTCAGGACAAACAAGACTCATGAACAACTATCACTAAACATAAAAAAACAGCTGTCGATCATTCAGGTATACAGTATTAAGAATCACGCATATGTAAACTTTTGACATTTTTATAAATGTAACTACTATTTTCTCTTGTGGATTACTATATTTTATATAAAATATCTTATTAAGGTCAGTACTGAATAAAAACATACCATGCATTTTGTATGACCCCTTTTATTTTGGTAAAATAATTAACATTTTGCAGATTCTGCAAGGTGTATGTAAACTTTTGACCTCAACTGTACCTCAGTGGCGACTACATTACGCATTATAGATTACGCATCAAAGAAATATATTCTTTTGTAAATACTGAAATGTCTGATAATGTAATTTTCTTGTTGTCTTGTTCAACATTTCACGTTTTGTGACTGTGCGTGTCTTGATATGATGCTCTCTTTCGAAAATAAACCCAAAAACTGTTCTGTTTTGTTTGTTTACCCAGAAATGGTAATTCTGTCATTATTCTTTTTCCCTCGTGTCATTCCAAACCTGTGTGCTGCTATTATTTGCTAAAATTGAAATCATTATGTAGCTCTTGCCATTAAACAACATTAAAAATATCATAAAAGCAGTGGAAATGACTCTTTATGTTGTACATTAAGTCTTCCGAAGCCAGGCGATATGCGAAAAACAGACTGAAAGTAGCGCATTGCGTTTAGTTACTACACTCAGGAGGACCAATGGCATTTTAGCGACATTAACGTGCCACTTTTTTGAATGTGGAATCAGATACGGGTGCTGTTGAGGGCTCTGTGTAGTTGCTCTAAATGAGACTAAAAGGCTTAACGACCATTTCCCAATCTATTTCAATGCATTCTCCAGACTCTCGTTTGATCTTTCTCTGTCAATCTTGTTCTCTCTAGTGCACTTTAAATTCACTTTGAATGCGGGCAGCAGACGAGATATTTCTCATCCACAAACCTGTCCTGGCATGTTAGAAGAATCCGCAGGAGTGCCTCTCTCGCGGGAATAGAAGACTCGAGGGATGTAAACATTGCAGGAACAGACCATATGAGTTGCATGATGACAATCTAATCACAGATTGTGACCCTCTGGGAGAGCGGAGGTCAGATGTGTATGCAGATCTATTCTGCTCTCATTAGACACTATGATGGAGGTGTATGCACGGACATGAAAGCCATTTGTCAAAAGGAAATAAAAAGGTGGTGGTGGGGGATTCAGAGGGGGAGAGATGATGGGAAAAAAATGAAAGATTAACAGCAGGAAACATAATCTGTCAAGATCCAAAAATGACAGCACTATAAACGTACAATAAAATTTGTCCCTATGACTTGTGTGCTATATTAATCATGAGAGGTCTGCTCACACAATGTTGTTTTTGCATCAAAGGCAATGCTTTTTGAATCTGGCTTCAAAAGGTTTGGAATGCGATTCACACTTAGTATTTTTGTCTTGTTTTCCAGTAGAAATATCAGAACATTAATAAATCAAGATACATACAACATACATTTTTCAGGAAACAAGACATCTTATCAAAATCTACACTTAAACCAAGAAAAAAATATCTGTCAGTGGAGTAAGGAGACCTATTATGCCCCTTTTTACAAGATGTAACATAAGTCTCAGGCGTCGCCAGAATGTGTCTGTGAAGTTTCAGCTCAAAATACCCCACCGATCATTTATTATATAATTTTGAAAATCCCTAGTTTGAGTGAAAGCAAAAAAACATGCTGTTTTCGTGTATGTCTCTTTAAATGCAAATGAGCTGCTGCTCGCTGCCCTCTTTTCCAGAATAGGATGTAGCTTTACAACTCGTACCTCAGGTACTCTTCCAAAAAAACATAGGTTTGGTTTTGATATCTATCGTGTTGAAATCATGCATTTTAAAACCTAATAAAGGTTTTTCTGAGCATACACATCCAAAGCAGTTGCACAGAAAGCGGCTGTCACACAGCACGTGAGTGCTAAATTAAATTCTCTTTCATGTCTTATTGCGCTTAAACTGTTAAATACAGTTTATGATGGTTATGACTGTTATAGCCCCAGCTGTGGTCCGATTTCCTTAAAACTTTGCATGCTTGTTTAGAATCAGCTGTCGCACATGCTCAAAAGGTTTTGTGAAGTTTTGAGTTTTCTTTTAGGCTTTATATGATTTTGGGTAAATCTGGACAGGCCCCTTTTCTAAACGACCCTGTTATAACTTCTAAAAGGGTAAATTTTAAAATTCTTTTGATAATTATTGACCTAGAGAGTCCAGAGAATTGTACTGCAGTGTTTTTTTCCAGATTTAGCGAAAAACCTAGGAGTAGTTCGCAAAAGTAGTTTTTTTTTTTTACATCTTCTCAATCATTTAACAAATTATTTGATTGACAGCAGTGGCTCTAGAGGTAAAGTTGTCCGGAATGAAGAGTTCTGTCGTATGATACGAGTATGGCGTGTATGTGCAAAAAAAAAAAAAAACGCACAATGTACAGTCATTTACATTCTTGAGAAATGCAATATCGCCCCCTGGTGGCCGACTTCTTTTTTTTTATTTCTCACAGACCTTTGGGGCCGTTAGTCAAACAGGCCCATTGAGTTTCATTCCGATCGGTCTCCGTGAACCTTGTTTAATAGGCACCCAAATTTTATTGGCCAATGGCCATGTTTTTTTGAAATACGCAAATGACACTTGTGGCACTTCTGACCAAGACCGTGCACAGTGATTTTCATGTTGATACTGATATTCGCTTTCCAGAGAATCTTTCTGCACTGGTTTGGTTCCAATCAGCTGAATAACCTAGGACTAGTTTGCAAAAGTAGGTTTTGCAAAAAATCCAAAACACCTGAAACATTTGCTCACAATCGTATCTGAGGCGTTTTGTCTGACGTGAGTACTTTTGATCGCTGTAGCGCCCCCTTCAGGTCGATTGGAGTGAGCCTTGGTGATGTTGTCGGCAGTGTGAATACTATTACCCCTCCAAGTTTCAAGTCTCTACGACCTACGGTTTGGTCTGTGCGATCAGTTTTACGTGGAGATCGCTGATCAGTGACCATTCTAAAAATTACAATAGGGTTTCAGCAATACACGCTTGAACCCCTAATAAATCCATTGCTCTCGTCTTCTCTGAAGCTGGGACTCTAAACAGTGTTCTGTGCTAGTCTGTGCAGCCAACAACAGAACAGTCAGCATGCTTTGCTCAAACTTTTGCCATTGCATTAGAACTGGTACACCATTGTCGCCTGCGAAAACAGAATGGTAGCGCAGTGGGTGGAAACTTGCAGATTAAGGGGGCAGTAATATTATAATAAGATCTGAGCGGCTTGTTTTTTCACATGCTTGCAGAGAAAGACCAAAACATAGTTACTGGGTTGTCCTTTTTCATGGTTTCTGGTTTGGTAGATGCATCGGAGACTCAATTATAACACTTAAACATGGAAAAAGTCAGATTTTCATGATATGTCCCCCTTTAATCTAAAAGGAAAACAGTTCAGTTCATTTTTATTTTTATTTTTTTAAGCATCAATTCATTTAATTTTACGTGATTTTGGTTCTCTGGTAAATCTTTCTTAATTTAAGAATATTCAGAGGTTTCACTGTATAGAAAGAGCCATGGAAAGATACTCAAAATGTCTTCTTTTGTGTAAAAACAACAAGATACAGGTTTGCAATGACAAGAGGATAAATATTTAAATAATGGCATTATTATTTTGTTTTTTGGGTGAACTGTCTTAAAGCGCTTCAGAAAAAAACAGAAAACTCTACTAAACAAGACAAAAACAGTCTGAACACATAAGGGAGAGCACAAGCTGCACTATCAGCAGTGCTCATCTTAGCTCTGCTCTGAACATGTGGCCTTAATGTTCTCCACTCGGCTCCATTGCAATCTGCATATTCTGATCTAAACAGACAGAACCAGGTGCTTCGCTCCCCTTAAGTAGTGGAAGATACGCCAAAATGCTCTTGCACGCGAGTGTGGGCAGTCGGAGCAGCTGGAGCGGTTCCAGGACGAACATTTACACAACGGTTTAATGGACTTACTGGAAGTGAGGGGATAATTAAACCCCCCCAATATCAGCACGTTACAATACTCATTGTTCATCATGCCCCAACTAAAATTGAATTTAGTTTATTTACTGGCAGCAGAAGCCCAATTTCACGACGTTGCGCAAATTCGCTTAATCCCAGTTAAGACCGTGAGACCTGACTGTAAGAGGTGCTGTAGTAATTGGTCATGTCAAAAGGATAATCTAAGAAGGTCAGCATCAGCTTTACCTCTGCTCTCTGGTTGCCATGGAAACCTAGCAGCCAATTCTGGAATTCTGATGAGGGATTCCGACAAGGAATCATGTCAGTTCTTGTGCATGTCGACTTATCATACTACAAGAGACATACAGATCTGAGACATAACAGATCTCAAGTCAAACGCATCCAGACATATTTAGGGGCCCATTTCTCAGGGTTAAACAGATACTGCACATAGTCTTCCCTCTCGCAGCAGTTTCAGAGTCAATTCATATTGTTGCTTTCACATCTTTCCCAACTGTCCCGTCCATGTAATCCATTCCATCTTCTCCAGATCTGTCATAAAAAGCAGCACCTAATGGAAACCAAATGCTACCGGTCCATAAAGTGCATCTCAGTGGTTAATACTGTCATCTTCCAATTCCCACCCCTGTGAAACTATCCATAAATGCCCTATTTACACTATTAGTACCATCAAGTGCATTTCTAATTGTTTCAAAGTCTGTTATCCCTGCTCTTTTTAAAGGAGAAGCTCACTTCCAGAACAAAAATTTACAGATCATTTACTCACCCCCTTGTAATTCAACATGTTTGGGTCTTTCTTTGTTCAGCCGTAAAGATATGTTTCTTGAGGAAAACATTTCAGGAATGTTCTCCGTATAGTGGATTTCTATGGTGCCCCCGAGTTTGAACTTCCAAAATGCATGCAAACTCCGTGTAATCCGAGTCAATACAGTTAGGGTATGTTGAAAAACTCCTATCTCTGAAAATTAACTGATCGTTTCGCTAGATGAAACCTTTATTCCTCAGCTGGGATTGTTTCGAGTCCTGTGAAGCTGCATTTAAACTACATCTTGGAAGTTCAAACTCACAGGCACCATAGAAGTCCACTAAATGGACAACAATCCTGAAATGTTTTCCTCAAAAAACAAAATTTCTTTATGACTGAAAAAAGAAACATAAACATCTTGGATGACAAGGGGGTGAGTAAATGATCTGTACATTTTCGTTCTGGAAGTCAACGTCTCCTTTAAGTATGATTATTATTACAAGCTGTTACTGATATGGTCAGCGTTGGCATAAATTAGAAAGTATTAAAATAAAGACATATCAAAGACATTCAGTGCTCGACGCACTAGAGTTTTCACACGATTTTCTCCATCCTGGCACATCCGTAAATGTTTCTTCCAACCAGTTTGTAAATGAATCATTTACTTGATTCTCCCAGATGTTTTTTTTGCTCTGAAGGTTCCCTTGCTGCGTGTCCCCCACTATACAACCCCAACCCCAACTCGAATTTAGCGCAAGCATGCTGAAATAAGCCAAAAGCTGTACGATACAATTTCCTGAGGTAGAATTTCCATTGTATGTGTCCATTCTGTGGCCAGTAGGCTTTCCTGAGTCTGTTGAAAGTCTCTACATTTTTCTACAAAGCTCTACATTTGAAATGTAAACGGAGAGGGAGCTTGCTCCTTTTAGAGGAATACCAACTCTTTGTTTATCTTCCAATAAAAGCAGTCTGGGTGAAGAAGGGGTATTAGACAATGGCACTGCCCTTGAACACTTGAGAGGACACTAGCAGTTTAAACACATCACGTTTTCACACCGAGCTCTCATCAGGTTTGCTACACAGCTGCGTGTGCTTCCTCTTCTCCAGGATCCTGTTGAGCTCCTCCGTGAAGGAGTAATAGAGCGGAGATGTTGTGTCTCCATCTGTCTGTCTCAGCAGCACATAGCTGTTGCCATTCATCTTGCGTAAGACGCTGGGCAAAGTGGCAGAGAGTCCATTGACGTACTCTGGTTCTGGAGGCGGTGGAAGAGGCGGAGCGGGTGGAAGCTCTTTGTTGGGTGACGTCGTTGCTTCTCCAGGGACGATCTGCAACAGGCCATCGTGAGCATCCGTTTTCCCATTGCAGTGGCTTGAGATGGTCTTCAGCTCCATATGGGCACCTCGCTTTCTTTCAGCACAAGCTGCGGCTCTTAAGGAGTATTTACCCCTTCGCCCTTGCAAGCAGAATCCCACGTAAAGCAGGACGACTGTTAAAACAAAACACAAGCCTCCTAGGATAGTGATTAGAGATAGGTACATAGCCTCCATATTCCTCACAGACAAGAACTCGAAGCGAGGAGACATTGGGGTTGGATCGAAGTCCTCCGGAGAGTCACTTTGGGAAGTTTGAATCGTCCAGTAGGTGGCTGTGGTCAAGCGTGGACGTGTTGGCTCTACGGGAGGAGGTGCGGGAAGCTCCTGCCGAACTGTCAAGCTGTAGATCACTACAGGAACATGGACACCATTCTCTAGGGCAAAGCAGCAGTAGTCACCACTCTGGAAAGATCGTGCCCCGATGACCAGGAGGCCGTCGGTGCCAACGCGGTAACCGGAGTCTAGTCCGTAACGCTCCAGTTCCTTTCCATTCAGCATCCACTCGGGGGTTGCCAGATTGGAGCTGAGCTCACACTGAAGCAGCACGTCATCTCCCGCCATCACAGAGCGAGAGCGGTGTAATACTTGGCCTATGACAGAGCGATGACATGCACACATCAGTTATGATGACACTGGAATAATTCAGGGTTAATTAGCTTGATCATATTACTGCAGTAATGGTGATTCATTGGACACTCTGAAATTGGCGTGTGCCTACAACCTTAGATATTGGCTAATATCCACCTCCCACCCCACTTCAACTGAACTGCTATGACTCAAAGAATTAAAAGGCACATTGGCTACACTAATTTTAAACACAATCATCACTGTGTTTCAAACACGTCATCACAGTGTTGTTGTTGTTAGCTGAGGTTAAGACTATTAAAAATCATTTTTGTAAAATAGAGCTAAAATTAAAAAAAAAATAATAATTACTTATAACACCTAAAATTAAAGCTAAATATACACTACCAGTCCAAAGTTTTTGAATAGTAATATTTTAGGTTTTTTAAAGAAGTCTCTTTTGCTCACCAAGCCTGCATTTATTTGATCCAAAGTACAGCAAAAACAGTAAAATTTTGAAATATTTTTACTATTTAAAATAACTGTTTTCTATTTGAATATATTTTAAAATGTAATTTATTCATGTGATCAAAGCAAAATTTTCATCATCATTATGTCTTCAATGTCACATGATCCTTCAGAAATCATTCTAATATGCTGATCTACTAATAATAATAAATGCTTTTTTTAATTATGCTAAAATTTCACAGGAACAAGTTACATTTTAAAACATATATTTAAATAGAAAACACTTATTTTATTTTTATTTTTTTGCTGTACTTTGATCAAACAAATGCAGGCTTGGTGAGCAGAAGAGACTTCTTTAAAAAAACATTAAAAATCTTACTGTTCAAAAACTTTTGACTGGTACTGTAAATATAAATGAAAAAAGCATAGAAAAATATAAAGATGACAAAAGAATATAACAAAAATGACAACCTACTCTAAAATCAAAATAAAACTGAAAATCTACAAATGAAAGCTAATTCAAAATATTAATAAACACTATAATAGCATATAAATAGTACTAAAGCAACAGTGAATCATCACCTCAACACTGATTATTATTGATTTTTCATACCATCTGCTGTAGATTCATCACAGCCCTGGTTTCCATTCTGAATATCCTGTGTCAGATTGGCTCTGTGTAGAAAAAAGTTATTATTTGTTAGTATTATTATGCACCTAAATTAAAATTCTGACCAATACAGTAAATACAGATTTTAATATTTTTATAGCTTATAGCTGACAACTAATAAATGACTGATTGTCTAAATAAAAAATAAAGCATTAAAAACCAAAAACAGATTTTACTAGTAAATTTAGGCATCGCAACATTATAATATGCGGTATGAAAAATAAATAATTCATTTTGAGATTTGCTAAAGATATACACATTACAAGAGAGAATTAGGGCCGCAAAGGTAATTTTAATGTAAAATAGAGGAAATGAGCATCCACAATAGAAAAATTCAATATCAGCTAATGCAGGCAAAAAAAAGGTTTCCAATATATTAAAGGGACAGTTTACCCAGAAATGAAACTTCTGTCATTAACTGCTCATCCTCATGTCATTCCAAACCAGTAAGACTTTCGTTCATCTTCAGAACACAAATTAAGATATTTTTGATGAAATCCAAGAGCTCTCTGACTCTCCATAGACAGCAAGGGTTCTACCACATTCAAGGCACAGAACGTTACCAAGAACTTTAACAAAATAGTCCACGTCACATTGTGGTTCAATCGTAATTTTATGAAGTTACGAGAATAGTTTTTGTGCACAAAAAAACAATTCTTCTTCCCCTTTCCGCCAGTATCAAGAGGACCACTGCTGTCTATGAAGGGTCAGAAAGCTCTCAGATTTCATCAAAAATATCTTCATTTGTGTTTCAAAGCTGAACGAAGGTCTTACAGGTTTGGAACAACATTATGTTGAATAATTAGTTAATTAAAATTTTTGGGTGAACTATCTCTTGAATGTTTCAATGATCAAGTTCACTAACTCTAGGCTAGGCACGTATCCATAATAAAATATACATCAACAAAATCAAGCTATGAGCTCTATTAACAGAGTACCTACACTAAGATATATTGCTAGCCACAATGGCACTCAACCAATTCATTATAAAGTTAAGAACAGACCGCAAAAATACCTAGTATTCATGACCACGCACTCATACCTTCTGTTGTGTGACGTAATCTCCACACACTCCAGTCCATCCCAGGCACAGAAGGGATCACGCGCCATCACACAGTCAAAGCACGAAGAGTATCTTCTGCAAGTGGACAAGGGCAACTGCACCACTGAGGTTGGCGAACCCACATACACACTCATCTGAAAGGTTCAAGTGGGTATTAAGATTCACATTGTGGGCTGTACATAAAATCAAGTCATATTCATATCAATCCAAACTGAATGTAACAGATTTGGAGACGTTATAATGGAAACAATCTGTTGAAATGATGGATTTAGAGACATTCAACTTCCAGGATGTGCACAGGGTCATTTCTCACCTGTTTCTCAGAGATGACTATACTTTCCACTGGCTGGGGTTCCTCAAAAAGCTGCAGCTCCTCGATGATGTGCAGCTGACCATTAACCTTCACAGCTCTTTGCAGCCAACCTTCATCTGGAAGAACATCAAAACAACTCAGAACCCAGCTGCACTCAATAAAAGCACCAAGTGCTTGATAGATAAGGTCACTATAACATACATTACCTGTCCCAATGAAGAGTACGTGGTATATCTGACCATCTAGACCAGTTACTCTGTGTACAGCAATTTTAGTGTAATCCACATTCCTCCTAAACAGAAGGGGGCGCTGTTCTTGAGGAAGAATCTGCCTGTACATGAGCGGATGGCGACGGACAAAGTGAAGTACATCGTCTGGCAGGTTGGTGGATGAGTTGATGCCTTTTGCTCTAAGTTGATCTGTGATGCACTGAAAGGAAAAGGAAAGCATGAGCAGGGTAACGTTACTCATGACGAAAACGTACCTCTGGGAACTTTTTCGCAGGACGCAAAATATATACCAATAAGTACATATCACTGCAGTTTTAAACAGAAATGAACACTAGAGACTGTAAAATAGTGAATCATTTTTGTACACAGTTATGAGTACAGCTCCATATGTTTCGCTTTCCGGACGTAACAAGCTTGCTCGGTAGCTCAGCCGGCACGGAATTGGACTTTTTTGACAAAAAAACAAGCTAAAAACAAGCTAAACAAGCTAAAAATTTTTTTTAAAAAAATCCAATTAATTAAATTATGTTTAGATTAATCTAATTAATCGCTAAATAAATCTGACTGTGAAAATACCCACAAAAGTTTATTGAAAGCTATTTTTGTGTTAAATGAGAAAGTATTATGTAGACATTACAAATTGTAGCTTTAAAACAAAATATTTGATTTGATTTAACATAAAATTTATTACACATAGGCCCAGTTTCACAGACAGGGCTTAGGCTAAAACAGGATTAGGCCATAGTGCAATTAGGACAATTAAGTAATTTTTATAAACATGCTTGCAAAAAAACATTACTGGTGTGCATCGTAAGACGAAACAAAGGCACTGATATATCTTAAGATCAAACAGTGCAATTGTATTTCAGTTGAAACAACCCAGACTTACATTTTTAGTCTAGAACTAGGCTTAAGCCTTGTCTGTAAAACTGGGGGATAAAATATAAGCTACAGCTAAAAGAAGATAATTTGAAAAAAAGTATTTTTGTTCATACAATGAAAGTCATTATAACCAAAACAGCTTTGTTATAAACAGTCTTCAAAATACCTTTTTATGTTCCATAAAAGAAAGGTTTGAAACGACATGAGGGTGAGTAAATGATGACAAAGTTAAATTTGTTGGGGTGAACTATCCCTTTATTGTTTTTATTTTTATTACTATTATTATTTTAATGAAATGATACTCTAAATAAGAAACTAAATCTTCCAGCAGGTGGCGATAAATGTCTTTATGAGTCATCCATTCATTCATTCGATTCGTTTAAATGGCTGATTCATTCAGGAATAATGTAAATGACTATCTTTATGAATGGGCCTTTGAATCATTGATTCTCACGATTTGTTCAAAACGTGGATTTATTCAGAAACTAAACACTGCTGTGTTGCTCGGAGACGTGCAACAATTCTGTTATGGCTACAAAGGTAATATGTTCTCTGCAAAATTGAGCAAAAACACAAAATTTTGTGTTAAAAATATAACATAGATTTGGACATTGTGATACATTGCAATATTGTGGACATGTGAAATATATAAATATGAGACAACACACATACAGGGACATTTTTTGCACCAGAGTTGTTGCCCTGCATCATATTTGTCAACAGTCAACTGTATGAAATATAAGATGATATACAGGTATGGGTGCGGGGCCAGCGCCTTAACTGCGTTAAAAAATGTTTAATCGCGTTCTCAAGCCCTACTTTATACGTCACATCCGATTTTGTTGATATTATCGGGTAGGTTTAGGTGTAGTGCAGATGGTACGTTATTTTAAAATGTCACGGAGCATTAGAATTATAGCGCCACTCAACGGACATTTCAAGTCAGAACTGTGATGACACATACAAAACCAACGTCACAAAAAATGCACCATACGTACGTTCATCTGTTCCGAGGGAAAAAGCACACTTTTAGTACCACCCAGAGGACATTTCACACTTAATATGTTACGTAATGTACATGGTGGTACGTATTTCGTGTCTTGCGAAAAAGTTTCAAGAAGTACGTTTTCAATAGCTACATGTATATCCTGCCATATTTTCACAGCCTTAAAAGGATTCCTTCTTCTTGCACAGTGGGATTGCACACTAATTTCCAAGAACCTGTTGAGAATGTAGGACATTGAGCTATTCTCGGGATCTTGACTGAAAATTGACATAATTTAACTGTCATTTCAATTATCTGACAGACACTGTTCAAGCGTTCGAGAAGAAAAGCTTACAAAAAATGCTTCATTTTCAGAAACCCAAAATAGGCCAGGAAAACCAGAATACTTTCAATTTCTGAGAACTTCTGAACAGCAATTAAAGCTGCTCACTTGCATACAGACTCGCTCATTAGCAATATCACAGATTCAAAATTCATAATGCAGCCAATCAGCAAAGATTTTCTGCCTGCTACTAATCTCCATGGCAAAATGCTTTGATGAAATAAGCCCATTTTCTCTATGTGCACTCTATAAAATTGCTCATCAGCGTCTGATTTCTGGATGAAACCAGATCAGCGCTCTACCTGTACCTCGCTGTGCTCTCTGAAGCAGAGACTTGTGTGGAAAGCACACAGCGATTAGAGAACTTTAGTAGCTCCTCCTATGAAGTGCTGACTTGTGCTTTCCCATCAGAGTCAGCAAGAAGGCAGGGTTTCAGAGATAATCAGGCCAGTGTAAGATGAAACAGGGGATCAGTGTTACTGTAATCTAGTATAGCTACTGTTGGCCGTACCGAGCCGGGTCGCGGTTCTGGCACCTTCCCTGTGTACTGGGTCCATTTGGAGCTGGAGTCCTCTTTGCTCTCCATGTAAGGCCCATCAAAGGCCCACTGGATATCCGAAATGGAGTACTGGCAGATAGCAGACGCCTTTACGTTTTTCCTAAAAAAAAAAAAAAGAAGCACTGGTTAGTACTCTTTCAAAGCAGTACAAAGGAAAGAAATCCAACACTACATGATGTCAAGTAAAACCCTGAGCCAACGCTGGGACGACGAACACCCACACTCAGCCATTTCTTTAGGATACATTTCAAGGGAGCACAAAGAAATTTTGTGAATAGACTGTGCATTCATGAAAGTGGTGAATCAGCCTAGGTGTGAACGCTTTGTGGTTGAGCCAGTTTCCAGTTTGTACGCTTGGGTTTATTAACCGAAGATCCTCTCAGCCTGTGCTGCACTCATTGTTTCTCAAGGTCTTGGCATGCCGGCATAAAACCCACATAAGCCCACTGTGTAACCATGGAAACACGAAAAATAGATTACAAATTTATCAAAAAGTGTGTGAGAGAGGTGAGGAATGACAGTGAGTGGGTGAAGGGGACGAGACAGGAACATAGACAAAGCTTCTCAAGTGATGAGTACAACCTGGTGAAAAAAGAGGAAGGGGCACTTATTAGAAGAGACTCTAGGGAAAAAACAGCAATGGAGGGAAAAGAGTGCTTCCAGTAGTAGTTTAATGGAATAGTTCAACTAGAAATTGCAATTCTGTCACCATCTCCTCACCCAGTGCCATTTGAAACCCACAGGACCATTTTTTTTTACAAAAAAAAAAAAAAAAAAGAAATTTAGCAGAATGCCCAAGCTGCTCTATTCCATACAATGTCAGTAGACAGTAAAAGTGTAAAAGTAAAATTAAAATGTAATTTTTTGTATGTAGGCATAAATAATATATTCAAAGGTGTTGGGCAATTAAGCTGTCTTTTCACTAATTTGAGCTTTGGGTGTGTAAGGAGGCTAGCTATTACGAGCTGTGCAGGAACATCTCACTCCCCTGATCTCAAGAAGCGCACTAGTGACTGACACTAAAGGCTGCAGTCTTTAGTGTCTTTGTAATTAACGATCCCGCCTAATTATTTTATAATTATTACACAATTATTGGCATTGTTTTGCCATAGAAAACCTACTATGTTTTCTTTCAAATGCATTGGCAGACATTTGGATTTATTCATACATTAATTTTTCATTTATTTTATCATTTCAAATAACCTGAGGGTAACAGTTGCTTCACAACCATTTTGAAAGATTGTGCCACTGCTACTGAAGGTCGGAATGCAATTTTACGTGAATGTCAGAGATAGTGGAAAAGCGGCTGTAAACAGATTGGTCCGCTATTTCTTTCCAATATGTCTTGCGCTCTTAAACATTGTACAATATCTCATTAAGCCTCATTAAGTCTTGCAAATTTAGTTGCAAATTCTGCTAACTTGAATGAGTCATCAGTGTATCGTTACATAGTTATTTTTAGTAAAAAAAAAGCAAGAATAAGTCAGAAGATTATTATTATGTTAACATAATAATATGTTATTAGTTTTTTTTTATTTTATATATATATTACTTAGGGGTTCAAACGCGTAGCCCTGAAACCCTTTTGCAATTGTTAGAATGGCCAAAAATCAGCATTCTCCAGCTAAAACTGGTCGGGCAAACCAAACCGTAATTCGTAGAGACTTGAAACTTCGAGAGATGGTAGTATTCACACCGTCTACAATGTCACCAAAGCTCGCTCCAAATGGCCTGACAGTGGCGTTACAATGATCAAAAGTATGGAATCGCTCATAACTCCTAAATCGTTAGTCACAGGCTCATCGTCTTATATCGTTGGAACCCTTGGCTCACGATAGACAATCGTCACCCTGACGAAATTTTCTAAAAATTTACTTTTGCAAACTGATCCTAGGCTTTTTGCCCAATTGGAACCAAACCATTGCCAAAAGATTCTCTGGAGAGTGAATATCAATAATTATCAAAAAATGTGAAATTTTGATTTCGATCGTCGCAATGGGACACCAAAACATTCACTTTTACGAAACGTCTATAACTGTTGAATCGAAGGAGATATTTGTCACTGAACATGGAGGTCACAGTAAAAAAAAAGAGCAGAGTTTGGCCATTTGTTGGCGCTATAAAAGGGGAAAAAACATAAAAATGTCTATAACAATACACATGTTAGTCCAATTAAACTGAAAATTGGTATGCTTTGTCTTTGTCCAAAGTGCCACAAGTGTCTTTGAGGACATTCGCAATTTCGCATATCTCAAAAAACATGGCCGCCATTGGCTAATAAAATTTAAGCACCTATCAAACCAAGTTATAGAGGTTGATTGGAATGAAACTCGGTGGGCATGTTCAACTCATGGCCCTAGAGAGGTCTGTAAAAACTAAAAGAAATCGTCTCTGTAACCACGTGGTGATTCAATCATTTAGATAGATCTCCTCATACTCAGAAAATTTGCCTCAAGAACCACTGCTGCTACTCAAATCATTCATGAAATATTCTTGGTTATATAAAAAACCTACTTTTGCAAACTACTCCTATGTCTTTGCTTAACCTCAATATGAGCAATCTAGATCAATAATTACCAATAAAATGTTGAATTTTATCCTTTGGGTAGCTATAACGTGGTCATTTAGAAAAGGGGTGTGTCCAAATATACCCAAAAGCCTATAAATCCTAAACAAAAACTAAAACATTCAGTAGGTTTCATATGCCACATGATTCCAAACAAGCATGCAAAGTTTTATTAAAATTGGACCATAGTTTGCGCTATAACTGTTAAAACGCTTTAAATACCATGCATTTCCTTAGTAAAGTGTCTATATTGGCTGTAACTAGCCTTGTCTATTTATGAGTGGTTACATGCTTGCTAAATAAAACATAACTCCTTTTTATGCATGTGCGTAAAGGCCTTAAAGCACTTGAACCCAATAATTCATATGTTCCATAAATAATATATTGTATACTGTGAATTATAACACACACAAAAAGGTGCCATTTACATTTGTATGTAAAAGAGCAGCTTTAACATTCTGTTAAAAAAGTCCTTACTGTTCAAAAAAAAAAAAAAAAAAAAAAAATTTTGTAAGAACTATTAATTTAAGAGAAAATGTATTTTACTGGAGAATCCATGTCTAATTCAGAATTGCCTAATACTCAGGAAAACAAGCACCCACGTCAAAGTAAACTTTACACCCAAACTGATGACATGGTGACACCACAGTCATTCAACCTTACCCTGCTAGAGGTCAGTGTGATCAGATCATCACAGCTCAGCTGACGCACTCATTCTCATCTGATTTGTCTTGCTCTCTCTCCTTCTGCCTCTTAATCATTTTCTAACGTGGCACACGTTATAGTCCTGCCTGTCCTGTCATTCATCACTGTTACTCATATGTTTGCAGTTTGCACCTCAGGCAGCCGCAGCCCACAGATTGATTGCCTGGCAGCACATCAGAACCGCCCCTCTGGTTTCAGCAGGGCGTCAAGACTGTCACGTCAGTCAAAGCGGCAGACGTTAAGCGTGTGTGACCTATGTGTTATAACCAGTTTAGCTCTGGAGAAATGTGTGAAAGGAAACAATCGAATAAAAAGAAATTGTTTCACTGCCATGCTGACAAAAACAGAAATGTGGTTCAAAGTACAACATCTTACAGTTTTATCAATGACTATAGTCAAAGCTTGGCTCACAGGCCTTTTTATACGTGTCCAGAACAAATTCTCTGATCTCCTGAGAGAACGTGACCTGCTTATGAATAAAACATGCTTTGTGCTCCAGGCAACAAGAGGCTTGTCAGCGATTTTCATTCTGATGATCCTGGTGGACTGTAAACGCTGCCACCTCATTTGATGTAAGCGGCCAGCACGAGCCAGCGTTGACAGATGAACTTACTAATAGACAAAATCCATTTCAACAAACCCGCCAGTCAAAGCAAAATGACACGACATGCACTGGCAGAATCCTTTAATCGCTATCGACTGAGGCGTCATTTGCATGCCACCCTGAATGCATGGCAGCACAAGACTTTAAGCCTCCATAAACAACTGCCAGGATCGTTTAAGAAAGACGGTCTCCTCCCGAGAAGGAGAGCCAGAAGAAGTGACTTTCATCATGACAGATAACTAATGTAATTGACACCCACAATGAAATCGAAACAATTGCAAATAGATAACTAAGCCATTATGCAAAAAAGTAATCTTACCATTCCAGACCAAATATGCCATAGAAAACAGAGTCCTGAGAGCTGGAGTTCTCCATGAAAAACATACTCCGCAACACGTTGAAGTGAAACTCATAGTCAGGTAAAGAACACACCAGACGGGCCTTCAGGAAGGAGGTCCACTTCTTCTGCAGCGTGAGGAGACCTCCTCTGTCTCTCTACAAGGTAAAAGGACATAGAACAGTTATTTTAAATGTTTCATTCATCAGCAAATCCTGAAAGAAACCATATTAAGATTAAGGTTTCCACAAAAATATTAAGCAGTACAGTATTGCTAATAATAAATGTTTCTTGAGCAGCAAAGTAATTTTAAGCTGTCGAAAGGCAATCAGTGGTCAAAGACGGTTCTCATAGAGCAGAGAGTATAACAGAGAGTTATTTTTGCCACTTTATAGGCCTTGAACAGTTAAATACACACACTTGTATGTGTCAAAATGTCCGACTCTGCAAGTATCTGCTTAAACACAGTAATTTAGGTCTTAAGTGAAGTGAAAGCAAACAGCTGAGAAAGAAAATACATGTGTATATAGTACACTTGATCCAGGTAGCTCTTAAAGTGACAGCAGCCTGATATTCCTGCTTTCTGTCATTCATGTTAATCAAACAACAAAAGGAGAAAAAATGTCTCACTGCTCTTGACTAAATCACTTTTGTAACTTTAATAAGAAGAAATACATATTTAATTTACACAGTGAAGAATATGCAGTGTTTTTATACATTTCAATACTTTATACAATGTATGTATCATTTCTTATTTATTTCCTAGTTTTTTGTCCTATTGCTTGTAATTAGTTTCTTATTCTTATTTAATCGCTGACTGTTCACTTGTCTTCACTGAGCTTGAGTTCTTTTTTTTGGTGATGACACTGGTGACAAGAATGAATGAAATTTCTATGGTATAAAAACTTTTGAGATCCATATTTTTACACTGAGGACAACTGAAGGACTCATGTGCAACTATTACAGAAGGTTTAAACGCTCACTGATGCTCCAGAAGGAAACATGATGCATTAAGAGCCGGGGGTGAAAACTTTTGAACAGAATGAAGAGGTGTACATTTTTCTTATTTTGCCTAAATATCTTTTTTTTTTTTCATTTAGTACTGCAGAAGATACTTACATGTACCCTGGAAATCCAGAGGTCTCGCGAGAGCACAATTTGAATTGTCTCTGCAAGACACTCTGGCATCGAGCAATGATGCATGTTACTGCATTACGTAAGCTGTTCTGGGAACCAATCAAATCGGTGTATCTGATGTAGGCAGGCCAGAGGCGAGCTAAGCTGATGATGGCAGCGCTGCGACGTCCGGAATCATTTAGTAAACATTGAAAAATGGCTACAGATGAAGTTGCCAGTTGTTTAAAACGGCTTTGGCCGCTACAATGAACGAGTTAGACTTGGCTTTTCATATAAAAGAGGAACAGAAAACCTCGAATCGTTCCTTTGCAAGAAGGACGTTTTTGCTGTTTTGCCGACTGGATACGGCAAGAGTTTAATCTATCAGTTAGCTCCGCTGGTAGCTAAGCATATTGTTGTGATTGGTCGTGGCGTTATCCAATTGCGTGTAGTGAGAGTTTCAAATGCATGCTTGGTGCCGCCCCTCGAGTTAGACCCTTTTCATTGCTCGATGCCAGACCCTTTATCTTAATAGATTAGGGTCTGGATTTTTTCCAGGCTAACTTACATGTTTCCCAAAAGACAAAATAAGTAAAATTTACCCTGATCTTTAAATTCAAAAAGTTTTCACTCCTTGGCTCTTAATGCATTGGTTTTCCTTCTGAAGCATCAGTTACTGTTTGAACCTTCTGCAATAGTTGTCTTCAGTGTGAAAAGATGGATCTCAAAATCATTCAGTCATTGTTGGAAAGGGTTCAAATGCACAAAAATGCTGAAAAACCAAAGAATTTGTGGGACCTGAAGGATTTTTCTGAAGAACAGCAGGCAGTGTAACTGTTCAGGACAAACAAGGGACTCAAAAAACACAGCTGTGGATCATTGAGGTAACAACACAGTATTACAAATCAAGTGTATGTAAACTTTTGAACAGGGTCATTTTTATAATTTCAACTATTATTTTCTCTTGTAGACAATATATGTAAACGTATTTTATGTGAAATATCTTATTCAGGTCAGTACTAAATAAAAAAAACTGTATGATCCCTCTTATTTTGGTAAATTAATTAACATTTTGCAGATTCTGCAAGGCGAATGTAAACTTTTGACTTCAAATGTATGAAAAATTCCAAGAGTGTTACAAAACAGTAGTAGAAGAAAGCTTATGAGTTCTTTTAACATGGATCACTGGCTCTTGGCATGTTTGGTGGCAGCTAACATTATCGCCAGTGTGACTGTGGGAAAGGGAAATGCACTGAATTGGATGGGGTTTTTTGTATGTAAAGGAATACCCCATCTTGTCAGGGGGATAAAGTAAATTTTCCATGCTGCCTCCCAGGAGGAGAATTAATCTTCATGGAGGAATAACTTTGACGGGACCCCAAACCGTCTTACAGCAATTCTTGGTTTCCCCAGTACTTAGTTTCCGGTAATAAGACTGACACTATAATGTAATAGCCTTTAATTTCCACTGTGGGAAAAAAAGGAAACTGGCTTTTGAATGCTGATTTATGATCCCATCATCTCAACTGGTGATATTCAGAAGCAGATGTATGGTGATACGAAACCAAAGCTTAATGCATTGGCACTGATACAATAATCCACCACAGATCGTTTTGGATATTTAAAAACTGCAAGTGATTTTCTAGCCTACACCAGTATGAAGTAAAAGAACGCTTTTATTAAGACTTTATACAGACTGTTACTGACAACAGCTGAGTTTCTATGCTTAATTATGGCTTTCCCCAAGCTCAGTGTCAGCTAGTGTGCATTAACAGCATTCAATCCCTCTAGCATGTGGATAATGAACAATAATCTACTCATTAAGGTGATCCTGCTGTGTGAACTGCCACAGAGAAGCTGATTTTACCCTCAGTCCATACAGCCTGATTCACACACTTCTCAGCCCCAGCCTCAATACACTGGAATATAATGTTATTCAGTCTGTGTTATCTAACCCACTATTATGTACACTATGATTCAAAATTTTGGGTTGAGAATGTATTTATTTATTTAATACCTTTATTCAGCAAGCATGCATTTAGTTGGTCAAAAGTGAGAAAGCAAAGTTGAATTCACACACATACTCAAACGTAACAGTGTAATATTAAGCACATGCTTTGAAAACAATTGTACTATTAAACCAACACTTAAGCCAGTTATCAACAACAAAATGTCCTTTGCAGTGAACATCCAACATCCTGACCTTTAAGACCATAAGATGTGCTCTTTGCCTTCGAGAAACTACTTACTTATATGCACTGATCATTGAGCTGCACACTGAATGTGCACAAAAACATCAGATGGTAAATAAACACTGTAGAGTAGCAGTCTAGAAAAGATGTGAAATTGCAGACACTTTGATCTGAGTGTGTAGAGCTAGACTGATGGGTTGAGAAGCGAGACAGAGAGGCGAGTCTCGTGGGAAGGCAGCCGTTAGAGAGTGAGATGCCTGGCAACAACGTTGCTGTAAAACCCTATTAGGAAACCTGTAGAAAACCTCACTTCAAATAAAGGAGCATTTTGAGGGCAGAACCCTTACAGTGCTGAGAATGAAACAGTTTAGAGCTTGAAAACCCATTGGCGAGAAACTTTTTAGTACTGTATGTGTGCTATTTTCCAGGGCAGGGCAGTGGATGTCTCTGAAGAACTCAAATATGAGGACAATGTCTTGCCATGTCCCTATTTTTGTGTGTCATTATTTTGCAGTAGTTCACTTCCAGAACAAAAATGTACAGATAGTTTACTCACTCCCTTGTCATCTAAGATGTTCATGTCTTTCTTTCTTCAGTTGTAAAGAAATTATATTTTTTGAGGAAAACATTCCAGGATTTTTCTCCATATAGTGGACTTCTATGGTGCCCCGAGTTCGAACTTCCAAAATGCAGTTTAAATGCAGCTATAAAGGGCTCTAAACGATTCCAGCTGAGGAAGAAGGGTGTTATCTAGCAAAACGATCAGTTATTTTCTACAAAAATTGACAATTTATATACCTTTTTAACCTCAGATGTTCATCTTGTCTAGCTCTGCATCAACATGCTTTACATAAAAAGGGAGAAGAAAATGAGATTTTCAACATACCCTAACTGTCATGAACTGGAATACACAGAGTTGACACAGAGCTAGACAAGACGAGCATGTGAGATTCAAAAGTATACAAATTGACATTTTTTTTTAGAAAAAATTCAATTCAATTCAAGTTTATTTGTATAGCACTTTTCACAATACAAATCGTTTCAAAGCAGCTGTACAAAAAAAGAAAAAAAGTAGGCTACTACAATATATTTAGTAGCGTATTAGCGGTGACTACTGTATGTTAACAGAAATCCTGAAATGTTTTCCTCAAAAAACTATTTTTTACAACTGAAAAAAGAAAGACATGAACATCTTGGATGACAAGGGGGGTGAGTAAATTATCTGTACATTGTTGTTCTGAAAGTGAACTTCTTTAAATTCTTAACCATTTTTGTTCAACTTTACTATCCAAATCAGGTCTGGAATTCTTCCCTCTAATTTTTACTATTTAATTTAACAGCTTTAATGGGATAGTTCACCCAAAAATTAATCATTCACCCTTTACATTATTCCAAACCCGTAAAACCATCTTCAGGAACACAAATTATGAGGTCTTACATGTTTGGAACGACATTAGGGTGAGTAATTAATGACTGAATTTTCATTTTTGGGTGAACTATCCCTTTAAGATGCAGATGAGACAGAACAAGTACAGTGACTTGTTGGGTAAAGACACCATCTGTAGGCTCATACCTTGCACACACGGGCGACCCGAGCGACTCTGCTGTGACTGAAGTATGGACTGAGCTCTTGACTCTTCTCAGTGAAGAAGTAGTAAATCTTATCGTCATCTCCCACTGAGCTACTCAAGCTTTCCTTCACCAGCGCTGAGCCCACAAAATCAGCCTCTGTATGGGACAAGACAGAAGACTGCTGTTAGTACATCACAGCAAGTCAAGTGAAATTTTTAAATATAAAGCAACACTGCACATTAAAATGATTGTTAAAAATAAATATCCATTTTATTATACTAAACGACACTACATTTGGATGTAAAGTATCTTATGCTGAACAAAACTGCATTTATTTAATCAAGAACATAGTAAAAACAGTAATTTTGTGAAATATTATTACAACTTAAAATAACTGTTTTACAGTGTAATTTATTTCTGTGATGTCAAAGCTGAATTTTCAGCATTATTACTCCAGTCTTCAGTGTCACATGATCCTTCGGAAATCATTCTGATATGCTGATTTGCTGCTCAAGAAATATTTCTTATTATTATCAATGTTGGCAACTGTGCTTAAAAACACATTCATTTAAAAGACCAGCCTGTTATGTATA
>NC_133362.1:33431039-33546101 GCF_049309525.1 Garra rufa | reverse complement strand
TAGCAAGGATGCTTTAAAAAAAAAGTAAAATTACAAAAAAGTAATGTTACAAATGATTTCTATTTCAGATAAATGCTGTTTTTCTGAACTGAAAAACCTGAAAAAATGATATTACGCTGTTTTCAATATAATAATAATAATAATAATAATAGTAAACTGTAATATTAAAATAGAAAACAGTTATTTTAAATAGTAAAAGTATTTCAGAATTTTACTGTTTTTGCTGTACTTTGTATAAAATAAATGCAGGCTTGGTGAGCAGAAGAGACTTCTTTAAAACCATTAAAAATCTTACTGTTCAAAAACTTTTGGTTAGTAGTGTATGATTATATTATATTTAAATTTAGAATTTCCTTTTTTTATTTGTAAAGATATATGGTGGAGAACCATTTGATTAGCAGTGTTGGGGAAAGCTTTTAAAAGTAATGCACAGGGGCGCCGCGCGCAATTTTGGGCCCTATGACAAAATATGAAGTTGGGCCCCCCTACTACACCAAAGCAGATCTCTGGGGGCCCCTAAAGGGCGTGAGCCCTTAGAATTGTCCTAACTTTCCCCCCTTAGCGGCGCCCCTGGTAATGCATTACAATATTGCTGTAGTCCATAAAAATGTAACTAATTGTGTTACTTAGTTACTTTTTATGGAAAGTAATACATAACATCACTTTTGCGTTACTTTTGTAACTTTTTGTAACTTTATGGCAAACGCTCTTTCACCAAAAGTGAAATTAATTGTTATTAGTGCCTTTGCATCCACACTTACTCCCATTTTTTTTTTTTTTCAAAACAGGGACAGAAGAGCTGTCAGTGAATAAATTAGAAAACAATGTAACTTGAGTTACAAAAAGTGAAAAAGTACCTCAGCTTTTATCTTGTAAATTTAAAAGTAATGCGTTACTTTACTAGTTACTTGAAGAAGTAATCTGATTACTTAACTCACATTACTTGTAATGCATTAGCCCCAACACTGTTGATTATTGACCTAAAATAATTCAAAATTTGTTTGAAATTTTTTTGGTCCTACATTACACCAAGTTCAAATGGTGGTCTCAGACTTGTTGACGCCACTGTAGTGTTAAATGGACGAAGATTATTAACCCACTATGACTTGAGAGATCCAAACATATAGTAATGTTGATGGTGTGGGATGAAATATTTTAGTAATAAAATGTGCTGCAGCAGACTGACCCTGCAACCATTGAGTTGGAGCCTCTTCTGTTCTCAACGTGGGATTTGGAGAGTTGCGTCTGATATCAGGAAAGCTCCGAAACTCATATTGAGATGCTGTGTACATCTGCTGATCTAAGGGAAACAGTGTCAAAATATATGTAAACAATCTTAAAGATTTTAATACTGTTAATATCATATGACTGTTTTTAAGGGCATGATGTATAATGCAAAAAGATTTATTGACACCATACCAATCAACAGGCCAGTGTAGCCCTTGGTGGGGTCATATGGACATTTTTCTCGACCCTCCTCGAAGGCTGATGAGATCTTAAACTCCCTGCCATCCTGGAAAACACAACAAAATTATTTGTACAGTCCTACACTCCCAGTCAAAAGTTTTTGAACAGTAAGATTTTTAATGTTTTTTAAAGAAGTCTCTTCTGCTCACAAAGCCTGCATTTATTTGATTTAAAGTACAGCAAAAAGAGTACAATTTTGAAATATTTTTACTATTTAAAATAACTTTATTCCTGTGATTTCAAAGCTAATTTTTAGCATCAGTCACATGATCCTTCAGAAATCATTCTAATATTCAGATTTGCTGCTCAAAAAACATTTTTTTATTATTATTATTATGTTGAAAACAGGTGAACATTATTTTTCAGCTTTCTTTGAAAGAACAGCATTTATTTGAAAATCTTTTGTAACATTATAAATGTCTTTATCATCACTTTTGATCAATTTAAAGCATCCTTGCTAAATAAAAGTATTCATTTTTACATTATTTACATTATACTCACTCCAAGCTTTTGAATGGTATAGTGTATAATGTTGCAAAAGCTTTTCATTTCTGAGAAATGCTGATCTTTGGATCTTTTTATTCATCAAAGAATCCAGTTTTTTGCTGTACTTTGGATCAAATAAATGCAGGCTTGGTGAACAGAGGAGACTTTAAAAAACATTAAAAATATCACTGTTCAAAAACTTTTGACTGGTAGTGTACATATAAAGGTTCTCATCCTAAAGTAAGATCTCTCATTGTTAAGAGGCATAAAAAGCAGTCATCCCAGTTACTTACAATGTACGCACACAGAGGGCTGAAAGCATGTGTGCCACAAGTGTACAAGTGTGTGCTGTTGAACCTCTGCAGGAATCGTATGTGGTTGTAGCACTCTGTCTGTAAGCGGGGAATACATCTACGTCAGTATATGAACTAGAGATGATAACACAATAGATGGAGATCGTGACTTGCCTTGTTATCTTTCCCTTTGTTCAAGCATTGTTGCTTCTGATCGTCTGATGCCTCCCAGTCAATCTGTCCAAGTACAAGATTAACAAGAATTCTTGAACTGTCAAGACTTGTAAAAATACTTTCCTGGCACAGAAACTTCCTGCTCCGGTTTGCAGTGCCAAATTGTACCAACTGGTGTTTGTAAACAACTCTCACATTAACTTACTTTGTACATAAATAGTGAAACAAAATCTGAGTTTTAAGCTAAAATTTTAGGATACTGCAACACATAATTTGACACATAATTTTGCAGTGCTAAAGCAAAATGTTCTTAAAATACTGTTAAAATACTGTTTTATTCTATTCCCTGCGTGAATGACCTCTTACATAGCACGTCACTGAGATATTTTCAAATTCCTGCATTTTTTAAAAAAGTATGAAGTTTGCATAAACCAAAAATAGACACCTAACACTGAAATTATTCACATAACATTTGAATGGAGTCTGCATCTTAAGCGGTTTTTGCTGAATTAATTGCAGAATTTTGTGGAGTGGAGGAAGAATAAAAATAGGATATTTCAGGAATATCAATACAGTTCTGCCTGGCAGGCTCTGTAATTAAGTGCTGATGTGTTTGTCAGTACGTACGGTCTGCAGAAAGCTGCTGGAGATGTCACTAGCCTGCAGGGCATATAAAGCCCCTCTAGCTCCCACGTACAGCACACCAGCCTCCTCCTCCAGCAGCAATAAACTGTAGTTCAATGTCGAGCCTCTGAAACGCCTGAGGCCCATCAGCCCTGGAAACACACAGGATAGACCAGTTAAAGAAATATTTTATCCATAAAAGGATCCGTAAACGCTTCACTAAGGTCTGTGGGCGCTTGGTGTTGTGAAGATGTGCTGTTTCCTGTGTCAGTGAGCCCATGTTTAATTTATTGACATTCAGCTTCAGCTTCCCTTTTCCAAATCTTTAAATTAACATGTATACTGTAACATAAAGACACCTACATTTGCTTCAAGGAAAATTAAAGGATTAGTTTACTTTCAGAATTAAAATTTCCTCACCGTATGTCATCCAAGATGTTCGTGTCTTTCTTTCTTCAGTCAAAAAAACATTTTTGAGGAAAAACATTCAAGGATTTTTCTCCATATAGTGAACTTCAATGAAGATCAGCGGGTTGAAGGTCCAACTTGCAGCCTCAAAAGGGCACTACGCCGATGAATAAGGGTTTTATCTAGTGAAACAATTGGTCTCTTTCTAAAAGAAATAAAAATGTATATACTTCTCAACCACAAATGCTCGTCTTGCACCAGTCCGGCCTTACGCATTACGTAATCATGTTGGAAAGGTCACGCATGATTGTAGGCAAAAGTACCGATCCAGTGTTTACAAAGTGAACGTGCAAAAAAAAGTAAAAATGATGTTGGACAATTTCGAAGTTGGAGGAGTGTACTGGATGAAGATCTAACCTTTCCAACGTGATTACGTAATGTGTGACACGCATCATAGAGCTAGTGCAAGATGAGCATTTGTGGGTAAATAGTACATAATTTTGAAAGAAAAATGGCCGATCGTTTTGCTAAAAAAGACCCTTATTCCTAGGCAGGGATCGTGTAGAACCTTTTGAAGCTGCATTGAAACGTCAATTTTCCTTCAACCCGATCACCATTGAAGTCCACTATATGGAGAAAAATCTGAAAAAAGAAAAAAGACACGGGGGTGAGCAAATTATTAAGAAATTTTTGATTCTGAAAGTGAACCAATCCTTTAGTGTTTTATATTGTATTCATATTTTAAATGAGGCTTTACTGTTTTTCAGTGACTGCATGTTATAAGTAATTGCCTTGATTCTTAAGTACTTTCTGGCATGTTTTTGTTTCAGTAGCCTTCCCTTTTTTGAATGAATAATTACTAGATATTAGTGCTGGGCGTGTATTAACACACCATTAATTGTTTAACTGGGCAAAAAAAAAAAAACTGTAAATAGCCATTAACAGAAGCCACGCTGTAGACGAACGCAAATAGAATTACGAGCCAAACTCACTTCACCATGCGTGAAATATTGGAAGAAAATCCTAAATACTCAATTGGGGGTTATTGAGGGTTTATATGAATGTATCTCAGTTGGGAATTTACTGTCTTCAGTAAAGTGTAGATGGTATTTTCTTTAAGCCTATGGGTGAGACTAAGGGTGAGGTTCATTATCCGCTATAGAGAAATAACAAGAAAAATAACAATGTGCAGTAAACAGTTAAACTGTTTGAAGTACAAACCAGTGTGTTCATAATTAAGATAATACATTAAAATAATATGGTAAGACACACCAATTTGCAATATCAAGTAGCTAAAATAGCTGGATGAGCCCAGAAGGCAGAACCATGAAATTTTTATTTGTACATTTTTAAGGTCTAACAAGAAGAAAAGGTGGAAAGGTGCAAGGTGCAAACGTGCAGAAGGTAATTACACACCTTCTGCACGTTTGGTATGTTTTATGTTGCAGCCTTATGTTAAACTGCTTTAAATTACTTTTTTTCCCACATCAATCTACATCTCATACACCATAATGACAAAGCACAAAACAGGTTTGTAACAACTTTGCAAATTTATTAGAAATAAAAAAACTGAAAAGATCCCGTTGCATAAGTATTCATACCCTTTTCTGGGACACTCGAAATTTAGCTCAGGAGCATTCATATTGCTTCTAGATGTTTTTACTCTTTGAGTGGAGTTAAACTGTGGCAAATTAATTTGAATGAGTATGATTTAGAAAGGCACACACCTCTCAGAAAAGATCTAACAGCTGAAAATGCATATCAGAGCAAAAACCAAGTCCTGAGGTCAAGATAACTGCCTGTAGAGCTCAGTGACAGACTTGCGTTAAGGCAATGATCTAGGGAAGAGTTCAGGAAAAAATCTGCTGCATTAAAGGTTCACAGAAGCATGTAGCCTCCATTATCCATAATGGAAGACGATTAGAACAACTAGGACTCTAGAAAAGGTCTGCCAGCCCCCATCCAATCTGACAGAGATTGAGAGGTGAAAAGGTGAGGCAAAGAATGGCAGATAATTGCCAAATGCAGATGTGCAAAGCTTGTCACATCATACCCAAAAAGACTTGAGGCTGTAAAGGGTGCTTCTACTATGTACTGAGTTAAGGGTATGAATACTTAAGCAATGTACTTATTTCAGTGCTTTATTTTTAATAAATGTGTAAAATTTGCAAATCTGGTTTTTGCTTTGTCATTATTATGGTGTATGGAGTGTAAATTGATGTTGGGAAAAACTAATTTAAAGCAGTTTAACATAATGCTGCAACAAAACGTAAAAGTTGCAGACACAGTGAACTTGCTGTTGTGTATATAGACCGGCTTTGACTATTCCAGTATGGCGACAGTGTATGTATAGCTGCCCATAGAAACAGCTGCAAACAGGGCATCTATGGATCTAGTGGGGAAGCTTGTCAGGCCTAGCAACAGTAACCAAAGAGACGGGCTTATTTAAGGGTCAATCTGCCTGTTGTTTTCATGTTTCCAGGTTCGTGTCTAAGGTGCCCTGCAGAGGAGGCAAGACAATACACCACATGCTGCCATTACTCTCTGCATGACCTTAATGAATCATGTGCAGCAGCTTATTATGGATAATTTTAGAACAGACCTTTTCACTTCCAAAGTAACAGAGGTTTGGTCACAAAACAAAACAAAAAAAAGATGATATTACAGGGTGGTGTTTTAATATTGTGTTTTATGTTTGTTAGCTTGGCATTTGTATGTTCAACACAATCTCATGGCAATTTGTAACTATTTTTCAGTTTGGCGAATTGGTGGCTACCAATCTGATTAGCCCCAGTTATGTTTAGTGGTGGACTTTGATGTTTTCATAAAATTGTTACATTTTCCTCTGAAATCAGGTTGTGTTACATGATTTCAAACTATTTTGTTCTGCCAAGCAAGATTTTGTTTGTACACCCTTGTTTAAAAGGGCCAAGCATGCATTAAATTCCAGTTTCCAAACAATATTAAGCAGCACAACTGTTTTCAACATTTATAAGAATTAGAATGTTTCTTGAGCAGTATATCAGAATATTAGAAAGATTTCTGAAGGATCATGTGACACTGAAGATTGGAGTAATGATGCAGAAAATTCAGCCTTTTCGCATTTAAAAATATGTGAAAATAGAAGACGTTATTTTAAATTGTAACTATATTGAACAATATTAATATTTTACTGCATTTCTGATAAAGTTTTACACTAGTGATTCTGAATTTGACATACACTGTCTGCTTACAAACAGTAACTACAATGGAAAATAAATAATAAATTAAGTTTAACTAGCACTTTATATGTTTACGTTATGTATTTACCTACGTCTGTACATATAATTAGTCTAAGTAGCAAAAGACAGTCATCACTCATTCCATAATGAGCGTAGGAGGCATAACGCCCTTTTAACACAAAGGTGAGCTGATACGCAAACCAACATTCCTGGTTCCTTGTTTGCACGAAAGTGTGTTGTGTATCGCACTGTTGTGATGATGTGCTCACGACACGTGCTGTACGGTATGCGTACTGCAAAAATAACACCACATGCTGAAAAACATCAACACACGTAGCCCACAGGACACACGTCTCCACTCGTGTAGGCAGCAGTGTGTGGCAGCGCTGCATGCAGGGACAGGACAGGTTATGCAGCGCAGGCAGATTTGGCTGAGGACCCAGAGCACTACAATGACAGCAGAGCTGACAAACACAGGTATGGAGAGACAGAGGGGGGTGCAGCCTGAGCCTACCAGAGACAGGCGGAAACAGAGATGAACAGAAAAAGAAGATAATTAAGGTGCCCTGTGACTCCCTGCTGACACAGCGCTGCTGTGTTTCGCAAACATGCAGAAACGTCTGCATTTCCTTAATGCTTCCTGCTCGCACACATGCTCAATACACTTGATTAAGCTCTCTCTAATGCTCAGGCAGTCACATTCATTTGCTCTTATGTTTCTGTGTCGACTGGGTTAGGACTGATGACTTACTCTGAGATCATTACTCTCTTAACAAGAAACAAATGATATTAACGATCAAATCATCTTCATACATCTAAAACATCAACTCAACTCACTCATCAACTAACTATGACAGGTTGTCATAACTGATAACTGGATCATGAAAAAGACTGTATAACGCAAGAATGGTCCCCCCCAAAAAAATTCGGCCATCTTTTATTCATGAGTTTCCTTCTTCAGCTAAACTCAAAAGAAGATGTTTTTATATCTCGAGTACAGTAATATTATTAAACTTGCGCACAAAAAGTTCTCACAGCTTCATAACACTGAGGTTGAAAAACTGATGTAAAATGGACTAATTTTATCGATGTCTTTACTACATTATTAAAAATAAAGGTGCTTCACGATGCCATAGAAGAACCCTTTTTGTCTAAATGGTTCCATAAAGAACCTTTAACATCTGAAGAACCTTTCTGTTTCATAAAAGGTTCTTTGTGGCAAAAGAAGGTTTTCAGATTATAAAAGGTAAGAAAGAGATGGTTCTTTAAAGAACCTTTGACTGAATGATTCTTTGTGGAACCAAAAATGGTTCTTCTATGGCATCGCTGTAAAGCACCTTTATTTTTAAGAGTGTACTGTACGTTTCTGGGCCGTTTGCAAGGTCAGAAAGCTCTCGAATTTCATAAAAAATATCTTTATTTGTGTTCCAAAGATGAACGAGGATCTTATGGGTTTGGAACGACATGAGGGTGAGTAATTAACAAAGACTATAGAATACCAAAGACATGTCACTCGTGTAGTTTTGAATGGGGAACAATGAAACGGTCATCATGGCCGCGAAGCTCCGCCTTCTTAGTGAAAGAGCCAATCGTTGATCAGTAAAGTCAGCGCGTCACTGCATCTGCCGTTAGAAGTCCCGGTTGCTATAGAAACAGCCGGCGCTCTAAGACGTGCGTTCAGTACTGCGCATGCGCACTGGCTCATCTAGCCGGAAAAATAAGCGTTTTTTTTAACGCTATTCAAGCACAAGGAACTATATTTATGAGGCAGTTCTTGTTGGATTTCTATGGAGATTACAAAGATGAAATTTAATCGTAAGTTTGGCGAACAGTTTTGGAGAATTTGATGTTTCCCCATTCAAAGAGATAGGAGCTGCACTTTGATGCCCGAGAGGCGTTTCAAAGATGGCCGCCGAGTGACATGACGTCTTAAAAGGACTTTGGTAATTAATGATAGAGTTTTCTTTTTTTGGGTGAACTATCTCTTTAAGAGAGCCGTTTGGCTGTTTGTTTACTTTTGAATGTGCATTAGCATTTGCTAAAACTGAGGGAAAACTACAGATTTCTTTTGTTTCCATGGCTTGAGCTCAAGCTTACTGTTATCGGATTTTGTTCCTGATTTGAAATTTAAATTTAATTTCACAAACATTAGATTTCTGTCTTTACTCATTCAACATATGATCTGTACTTTGATGGCTGGAAATAGCTTTATGAATAAGTCCAAATCAAACTGACTTGCCTTAACTTAGCAATGTTAAGAAGTCAAAAATGTAACCCTTAGGGGTGAATGACATATAGTAATAATTTAATAATCGACAATTAAAAAAAACAACAACTATTACTTAACCATTATTCAGAGCATTATTTATTTCAATGTCTATGCTTACGGTGCTGTCTGAAAACTCTGCTTTGGGCAAACAAGTCATAGAATCATTAAATAATAATTGTGATCCATGATGGCAAAATGAGTCGGAATGAGCAGATTTTCAAAAAAATGGTTTTTATTTTTACTTTCTTCATTAAAATACCTTCAAACGATATATGACTTGTTGGAATTGGACAAAAATAACTGAGCTACAACTGTTAAAAGGTGATAGAGTCAGCAGAGCTGATTTTAAGAAAAATGTAAGTTTAAGTTTTCTCAAGATCCCGAAGCGAAATCACCAATCAATGTTGCATATTTTCTTCCAATTCTTTTCTTAATAATAATTACTATTACTAATCACTATTTTACTTTATTTTTGTTATTAAAATAGAACAAAATGCAAATTAGCTGTAATTTAATCAAGAGCAGTGAGTGATTCAGTCTTTTAATGTTTTATTAACGATGAGACATATCTATATTAAGACCTACTGTAATGCATGAATCTAATATAGATCCACATCAGCTTTTTATGTAAGACATAACAGATTATGTTTGTGTGAATCTTGCCAAGACATACTTTACAATAATACTTTATAGGGACACTGTGCGCTTTCAGAGAGGAGCGTCTTATAGTCAGTGCAATCATTTTTTTTTTCATCAGCATGGGTTGAAAATCATATATCACTGGTTTGGACTCATGTCATCGAGGATTCAATACGAATATTCACAAAGCTGGAAGGCTGCGCTTTGCGACAATAGAACTACAACTTGTGGTGAGAAGCAGCAGCAGTAATCCAGAAGCAAGCAGAGAAAAAGGTACTCTTCTCAGAAAACATACAAATAAAGATCATTTTAGATGTTTAATTACCATTTGGAGCATTGGGATCGCTACAAAATGAACACCTTTTTTTATGAAAACCTCAAATTTGACCAAAACTGACATTTTTCACTTAAAATTAGACAGTGCGCATTCAGTCTCATTTTGTCAGCACGGGTCACAATTAGATTGCAAGAGGTCATGAGACTGAAAGATTTCATTTTTCAAACCATTTTCTTGAACCATAAAGAAAAGCCATGAGACTAATCCGCTGGCTCAAGAATGATCCACTCTGTGTTCATTTCCAATTGCTGTCATCTTTCCTTTTAATATCTTCACCCTCCACCCCCAGAACAGAGCCAACAATGTTAACAGAACAGATTGATTCAGTCATACACTATCAGATCACAATGCGTTTCCCACAGCCCTCCAGAAATTATTCAGTCATCACTCCTTAGCAGGTCAGAAGCACAGGGTCAACCTCAAACCCAACAGTCAAACTGGGCTGAGACTTGCACACATTATTAGTCTGGCCGCAAATAACATTACACACCAAAACACAACATTTACACTGTCATACTGACATGTTACGTTGTACTTTTCCACTAGGCACCAGACTCATAATGAACAGCAGTTCAAAATAGTAAACCAATTACAAGCCAAGGTTATTCAAACAGAACAAAGGTTTACATGCAAACAGCACAGAGGCCTCCAACATTCCCGCGTTGGGGTGAGCAGAGCAGCTTTGAACTTCAAACAAATGTCAAGAGATGTGTTAAAATGGCACCGGCCCAGCATGAAGCAACGCCCATCCCAACCAGACCAGCAACCTGACTGACAGCACTCTACAGGCCAGCTATTACACAAACACCAACCACACGACCTAGGCGTGCTTGTCATTCTCAGGAACATGGCAGTGCAGCGGAGACACGCTATCATTTCCCCAAACCAGAATTACTCGTTCTCCTGATTACTCAAATAGAGCTCCTTAGGATTTTAAAGCTAAACAAGTGGTTGTCTGTTCAAGACGGTCATGGGATCTTCCAAGGAACGCATGGAGGTCAATGAAATACTGGCAAAACAAACACAGTTTGGTGGGAATGAGTTTTGGCTTCGTGCTCCACAACACTGGGATTATCAGTGCAGCTGTTTTTACATTAACAATGTAATCAATATTCAATTTTTCAAAGCCAAGTATGAAGCTCATCAAGTTGATGTTTTTAAGCATTTTACATTTATTTCAAAATAATAACTCAAGGCAGTAATCATTTTAAAAATGTTTTATTTGTGAACTTATGTTCAGCTTTTCTTTTTGATAGTTAACTTTTATGTATTTTTACATTTTTCGGGTCACCAAAACTCTATAAATATTGGTCACAGACACTGAGATTTATTTTAAATTTCACCAAGGCAATTACTCATTAAAAACTCCCACAGACTGTGGGATATTTAAATGTGAGTTGTTTGACTGATTCGCAAATGCAAAACACGCACAAACACAAGAGGCGGGATTTATCGCATCACAGCCAATCATAACCAGTCATATCGCGATGGAGGCATTTCCTCCTCTCACATGACTTTCCCGCATTCATTCTCAATTACCTCCCACCAAATTCACCACACACTTTAGGGGGTCTGTTAAAACTCAATGGGCTTAGGCTTTACCTGCTGGTTTTGCTGTTATTTATATGATTTATATACACTTTTAAATCATATACTTTGTAATATTGGCGTTGTTTCCTCCTACACACTTGGAAACATAAATCAATTTAAAATAAAAAGTCCAAATGTGACCCTGGACCACAAAACTTTAAGTAGCACTGGTATATTTGTAGCAATAGCCAAAAATACATTGTATGGGTCAAAATGATCAAAATAGTTTTTTCTTTAATGCCAAAAATCATTTGGACCATGTAGATCATGATCCATAAGGATATTTTGTAAATTTCCCACCATACATATATCAAAGCTTAATTTTTGATTAGTAATGTGCATTGCTAAGAACTATATTTGGACATCTTTAAAGGCGATTTTCTCAATATTTTAGTGTTTTTGCACCCTTAGATTCCAGATTTTCAAATAGTTGTATCTTGACCAAATGTTGTCCTATACTAACAAATGCATCAATGGAAAGCTTATTTATCCAGCATTCAGGTCATGTATAAATCTCAATTTCATAAAATTGACCTGGTTTTGTGGCCCAGGGTCACAAATACATAAAACACACGCTAACAACTAAACATCACAGAGTCAGTTTCAGTTTGGTTGAACTGATGACATTACAATGCACTCCCCTATATTTACACTGGTTTACAAATATTTCAATCATTCACAACCATGCTATTATTCTCTGACATCACTGTTCAATGCAACCACAGTAGTGTTTGTTTTTCTAGGAATGTATAAGACTCTAATTATTATTTACAACTAAATTTTCATTAAAAAGGAATTTAGTTGTTATTCAAACATTCACTACAGCGATGAAACCTCTGGGCCTTAAAATATCTCCGAATAAAGACAGCTGATACACTCTTCTGCTTCTTGTATTTCTTCTTGTATTTCAGTCTGGTATAAGATCCATTGTGGAGCAACAATGAAGCAATAGAGAACAATACCAGCATTTCCTGTTCTCTGGATAAAGTATAATCCAACCATTGAGACAGGTAAGGTGAGGCAGCAGCCCACTAAAATGACTCAGCATTATAGAAAAAGACAACTGATTGTTTTGAAATACACAACACTGCTCACTATTACACACTACTAGCTGCTCAAAAGTTTGGATTTTTCTTCAAGAAATGAAGACTTTTATTTAGCACGGATACATCAAAAGTGATCAAAAGGGCTTTTAAAAATAGATTACAGTTTTTAAAATATTAAACAGCACCACTGTTTTCACCATTGATAAAAGTAAGAAAGCAAATCAGCATATTAGAATATTTTCTAAAAGATCATGTGACTGAAGATGAGAAATGATACTGAGAATTCAGCTTTACATCACAGGAATAAATTACATTTAAAAAAATATTAAAACAGAAAACAGTTATTTTAAATTTTAAAAATATTTCAGAATTTTTACTGTATTTTTTAATCAGAAAATGCCTGTCTGCACTGGAATTGAGAGCCTTGCCCAACCTGGTAATTAGAAGGAGATGTCAACATGCTGTTAGCCATGTAGTGAATATGCAATTGAGCACTGAGAGCAGAATGACTACCATTAGACCTTTACAACTGACATTATACTAGCTCAAGACACTCCCGTCCAGTCTGCACACACACACACACACACACACACACACACACACACACACTGTCTGCTCAACTGCACTGCTAATTAACTAATCAATATGACATTCACAACATGATTCGGACTGTCATCCCAGAGGCCTTGTGCATGTGTGTGTGTGTGAGAGAGAGAGAGACTGTGTATTTGCTAAATAAACAAGTGAAGGTCTCCCGAGAACCAGCAAGGAACTCGGCGTTCACAGTCATGTTTAAACCGGCCGCTTCACGCAGTTTCAGAGCAGTGTGAGCTTGATATTTGACAGAAACATAATGAGTGTGCTTAGGGTGTCTTTGAGGAGTACAATACATACAGTGCAAATATAATTTACACTGTCCTCCCTCAGGTAGCCTGTCTGTATCTCAACTCTGTCTCATGTCTCTGCGGGTTACTAGGGTATAAAGTACAGCGTTCTCTCTGAACTCATTAATGATTAAGCAGCCACAGAAAGAGGCTACTTTTAGGATACTGACTCACTCTGTAGTTAAAGCTTTGGGGTTTTTGAGATACACTGTACAGTCCACATTAAATGGGTGCTTGTGGGTAATTACAAGACAATGATTTCTCAGCAAGATTTTTGAAAACCAAATTAATAACTTTATTATTAACAAGAGTAAATAACGGACTGACACAGAAGAGAAGAACTTGTTGAATAAAGTTGTTACTTCTGTTTTCTTTTCTTGTAGCTTCATAACAATATGGTTAAACCACTGATGTCACATGGACTATTTACATGACATCTTTGCTATCTTTTTGGGTCTTGAACATGTCAATTGTGTTGCCATCTATGCAGGGTCAAAAAGCTTTCGGATTTCATCAAAAATATCTTAATTTGCGTTCTGAAGATGAACAAAGGTCTTACAGGTTTGAAACGTAATTAATGACAGAATTAAAAAATCTATTTTTTCCCCCTCTTCAGTCATGTCTTATCTCACTTAAGGCACAAAGTGTGCCAAAAATACTCCCATTTTAATGTATTCCTTTTTACACACTCTCATCTCTTGCCTGTTGCTGAGCAGGGGTTTGATATTAGCTCAGAAGTAATTGACATCTCATTTTCTGCTCACAGTGCTAATCTGAGCTCATGCCTGCATAGGGATGCTAAATGAAATGATGAGAGAATAGTTGAGTTCATTGGTTTTTGTAAGTGCAGCAGAAGCTGCTAAGTAAGTTGATGAAAAGATCTGTCGGACTGATGTATGCAGAGATGAATTATGGTCAAGCAAGGCCTCGGAGCTCCAGCCACTTGGCTTTTTCTGAGCAGCTCTATGTGATGCACTTTAATTTCCACACAAGAAATGGGTCGGATGTTTATAGGTACCATAAAAATGTATTTCAAAAAATATATAATAATTTGTATATAAAATTTGTACATATTGATATACTGTATATATACACTACCAGTCAAAAGTTTTTGAACAGTAAGATTTTTAATGATTTTTAATGTCTCTTCTGCTCACCAAGTCATTTATTTGATCCAAAGTGCTGCAAAAACAGTAGAATTTTGAAAATGTAAATTTTTTTTTTACTGAATATATTTTAAAATGTAATTTATTCCTGTGATTTCAAAGCTGAATTTTTAGCATCATTACTCCAGTCACATGATCCTTCAGAAATCATTGTAATACATTTACATTTATTCATTTAGCAGACGCTTTTATCCAAAGCGACTTACAACTGGGAATACAACAAGTGATTCATCCTAAGGAGGCAGATCAACATAGGAAGTGCTCAAAAATACCATATATCTCAGGCATTGTTAGATGAGTGCTGGATAGAAAGGGAAGTAATATTCTGGAAAGTAATATTCTGATTTGCTGCTCAAAAAACATTTATTATTATTATTATTATTATGTTGAAAACAGCTGAGTAGATTTTTTTCAGGTTTCTTTGATGAAAAGAAAGTTCAGAAGAACAGCATTTATCTGAAATAGATATCTTTTGTAACATTATAAACGTCTTTATCATCACTTTTGATCAATTTAAAGTATCCTTGCTAAATAAAAGTATTCATTTGCTCCAAAAAAATTATACGGACTCCAAGCTTTTGAATGGTATAGTGTATAATGTTACAAAAGCTTTTGATTTCAGATAAATGCTTATAAATAAAGATTTATGATAAATCTTTGGATCTTTCTATTCATCAAAAATCCTTAAACAAATATAATTAAATATTGATAATAATAATATTAATAATAAAATGTCTCTTGAACAGAATCATGTGACTAGAGTAATGATGCTGAAAATTTAGCCTTGATCACAGAAATAAATTACATTTTAAATTATATTCAAATACAAAACAGTTATTTTAGATAGTACAAATATATTTTTTTAAATTACTGTTTTTGCTGTACTTTGGATCAAATAAATGCAGGCTTGGTGAGCAGAAGAGAAGTCTTTAAAAAGCATTAAAAATCTTACTGTTCAAAAACTTTTGACTAGTAGTGTATATATAAACCTCCAAACATAGCAAAAATGACAAAAACTAAAAAATTACTAAAACTTTAGCTACAATTAAAATGAAGAAAGGGAATCTTTCAAATCTATAACGTATCTCAATGATGAAATAACAATGTTTAGCATGAATGAGCAATTGATTATGGGCATGTAATTGATTAATTTGGAAGTTATGGATGAGTAATGTGCTGTGTTTTTTTAACAATTAACTTAACAACAAATACCTAACTTTGAATTACAAATAACCCTTCAGATCAAGCATGGCATTACTGTATTAGAAAAGACTATCATCTGAAGGTGCGACCAGCTATTTACAAATAGTAAATAGCATGTTACTTTCGACATATTTAAAATAATTAGTCATTTAATGTAACACACTATTTTTAGTTACATCCTCCAACACTATTGGGACCGTCATCTGCATAGAAAATCTGCTGTAGTGCTCTTTCTCTAGGTCATTGACCTGGCAGGGAAAGGTATGACGAGTCTTGGAGAGTGAACCTGCTGCTCTCTCAGTGTTTTTAAACTCAACACAGGCCTCAAGACTCTCAGCCCTCTGACCTTTCTGCGGTTGTGTAACTAAACACTGGAGATAAAGGAAACCTTGGATTGGCTTATTGTGCCTTCTCTCCTGCATTTCTGGTTCACAGATGTGAGAAAAAGGAGTTTTAATGTTCATCAATGAAGAGATATACAAAATTCAAGCTGGCAAGCAGCGAGTCATCTAAACGAGTGTGATAGAGCCTTGCTTACATCTGAATGATTAAGTACAGAGTTATAAACAGTCCGTGAACCCACTCCCCCTCATGTAACCACACAGCAGCTTCTCTGCATCTGCCTGAACAGCCCTTTTTATTTACTTCAAAATTAACCCTTGCGACGCACACAGAAATGGACTTTGGTAGTGCCATGTTACTGTGATGCTAATGGACAAATAAACTGCTATAGACCTTTTTCCTGAGTAAACGATGAGCGCCGCCATTACGAATTCTAACGTCAGATTGAATGCTTTTCTGTTCCGGTTTCCATAGGAACCCATTCAAATAGCGTCCATCTGTTTTTAATGTAGCTAACGTCCGCTGCTTCGTGTCATCTACACACTCATTAAAGTGAGGCACTGACAAATGACGGTCATTGCGACATTGCCAAGTGATGGCGCTATGGAGCCATGTGCTTTTTAAAAACATTTTAATAGGTTTAACATTAGTTTATTAGCTCGGAATATACCCTAATTTGACTAGAAACAATGCAGACCGGAAATGCAAAGCATTCTTTCAGTTAAGAGTCGGACTTACTTCTGTGTTCAGGAAAAACGTCTATACTTCGATATACCATGGCACTGAATGATTATCATATTTACATGCCAGGATAAAGAGCACAACAGTCACCGCCTATTATTTCTGCGGTCTTGGTTCTGGAAGCAGTTTTCCCAATGATTTGCTCCTTCAAACAATTCTTCACTAAGGCATTCTAACACTTGATGCAAACCAGCTCTAGCTCTTTTAAAACTCATTTAAAACTTTGATTTAAAACAAAAAAATGAATGAAAATAAAAAGAAAAATTAAAGTACATATCATATTCTGTTTAAAAGCTTGCTAAGACTGTTTTTTTAGGTCTCATGCTCACCAAGCTACACTTATTTGATCAAAAATACAGTTAAAACAGCAATATTATAAAAATTTTAAAGAAAAGTTTCCTATTTTAATGTTATAAAATGTAATTTTTTTTCTGTGATGCAAAGCTAAATTTCAGCATTCATTACTCCAGTCTTCAGGGTCACATGATCCTTCAGAAATCATTATAATATGCTGATTTGCTGCTCAAGAAACATTTATTAATAATAGGTGCTTAGGCACCTATTGTAATCATTGGCGTTGGTATTATTATGTTGGTTTGGAAAGTCAACATACTGTTATTCTATTTAAACATATTATCATTATTATTCTCATCCGAAATTTTCCAAACGCTATTCCTCCTAGGGCTTTAATGCCACAATCCCCAAACTTGGCAGAGACCTGGGCCCTGACCACGAGATTGTTGCTATATCTTTTGATCAGACTTACAGTTTATTTATTATTCATTTTTGAACATGAAAAATTTCCCATAGACTTGCATAGGCTGAGAAAAAATGCACCCTCTAAAGGAGCAATTCCACTTCACTGAATGGAAAAATGTCCCATAGACTTACATAGGCTGAGACAAAATGCGCCCTCTAAAGGAGCGATTCCACTCCACTCAACAGCAAGTACTGCTCACTGCAGAGCCAAATGGCCTCCAGCTCCACCTCTCTTGATGTCCAGCTCCACCTCTGAGTGAACAAATGGGTGGAGTTAAGGTTAGGGATAGGGTAAGGGGTAGGGTTAGGGTGTGGTTAGGTGTCTATCTCCACCCATTACCTCCATCGAGGGAGAGCTGGAGCTCCAGCTCCTCCCATATGGCTCTGCAGCGAGCACCCAACAGGCGAGTGGTGACCTACTTTCACTTTGAAATCGGTGGAAAATGCAAATAAATACCGCCTTTAAAATTAAAATATTCAAGTGATTTAATTCAAAATATCCATTAGAACACATCAAGACATAAATTCAGCTGTTTGTGAGCTGTTTTATTCAAAACCGAAAGCTTTCCTTCAGCGCGTATACATGCCTTCAGCGCGTACATTCTCTGTATATGTGGCCACAAACGACATCATTTGCACGAATTTGACTGCCTTTAAAATTAAAATATTACAGCAATTTAATTCTAATTATAAAACGGTTAGTTCCATTCCTCAATTCTGATTGGTCAGCAGCTGTGTCGTATTCATGATACGGCACTGCTATGACCGCTTCACTCAACGGTTTTGTGTATCATTGACCCCCCTTAGCAACGTAAACACATCTGGAGCAGTTAGGGACTACTTTTTACAGCGGAAGGCAGTTAATGATTTTACTTTATGAAAACATACAACTTAATAAATTAATATATACAGTGTTTTTGATTTTAATATTTTTATTGTGTGGTAACCGTTTTATAAAAGCAATAAGGTACTTGAGGCCGTGCTGTATCGTGAATAAATCAGTTAGAGACTCCAAATTTGCTATGGTAAATTTTAGAAGCAAAATATTTTTCCCTCTGATTCTGTCATTCATGTAGAGTCAAATGGACATCAAAATTTAAAATGCTACGGATCAAGATTTTTCTGAATTTTTTGTTTAAAAAAATTCAAACTCGTCCTAGATAGTTTTTAAATTTTTTTGTCAATTTTCACCAAAATTGGCTCAGATCATCTTTAGACAACACTGGCAAAAAGGTATGGAATAAGCAGAAACGGACACTATATCCATGAGGCTATATCTCTGCAACACTTTAGCGCATTCAGACCAAACTTGGTTTGTGTTATAACAACATTACCTGAGGCTATCTGCACAGTTTCGACAGATAAGAAAAATGGCTATTTTTGCTATTGGCTATTCAGTCCAACATGCCAAGACCAATATCTGCCATTTTGGTCATATTTTACAAATCCATTGCCGTATTGTTTACGAAACTTGGTATTGTGTCTTCTTCGGCACCATGACCTGATGTTACTCCAAATGTTTACAAAGACTAAATCAAAATTTGCTGTCAAAAATGAACACTGATATAGAAGTTGATTAGTCAAAGCATTCTCGAACAACATGCAAATGAATTTGACGAAGAGTAAGCTAAAATGGACACTATATCCATGAGGCTATATCTCCGCAACACTTTAGTGCATTCAGACTGAACTTGGTGTGTGTTATAATAACCATGGTCTGAGGCTACCTGGATAGTTTCGGCACAGCATCACCTAGTGGTCAAGAGATAAGTAAAATGGCTTTTTTGCTATTGGCTATTCAGTGCAACATGCCAGACCCAATATCTGCCATTTTGGGCTTATTTTACAAATCCATTGGCGTATCATTACGAAACTTGGTGTGTGTCTTCGGCACCATGACCTGATGTTACTCAAAATGTTTTGGGGTTAAAAGTTACAATAATATTTCCAAAAATGCTAATAACTTTGTTTTGCTTTCTTTTTTTTAAGATTTATTTTTGCCGTTTTTTGCCTTGATTAAGACACGATAGAGAGCAGACAGGGAGTGAAGTGGGAGAGAGAGAGGGGGAAGGGATCGGGAAAGGTCCTCAGGCCAGTATTCGAACTCAGGACACCCGTAGCACAACAGAGCTATATATAGACACACTTGCCCACAAGGCTATTGGCGCCGACTTGACCTTGTTTAAAAAATGACTTTTTCGAACTCCTCCTAGACACTTTATCTGATTTTTAACAAATTCAAGTCAGATCATCTTCAGACTGTGTGGACAAAAACCTATGGATGTCATCTCAGTAGACAAAACCGTTTTTGTACAGCACCACAACAAATTTAAGGCATGATGCCAAAATGACTCTGAGGCTGTATCTCTGCAAAGCTTTGACAAATTGACACCAAACTTTGTGTGTGCCATTGTCACCTCACACAGAACACACCACATTGATTTGATAACACGCCACCTATTGGTCAAAAATTATAACCAATTAAATCATATTACTAGTGGTCGAATTTACGATTTTTCAGCCATTTTCACTAAAATTATCTTAAAATGGCTTCAATTACTCATTGCTGCAGTTGGTCTTCTTGCTGCCTTGCTTGTTCTGTAACGCTTGGCCCCGATAATTGCTGCTTGCAGCTATATTTTATTATTCTTACTGAAAACAATTGTGCTGCTTGAAGCATCCCTGCTAAAAATGATCAATTTCTTTCAAAAAATCGTACTGACACCAAATAAATATATACAACTATATAAATATATAAGTAGTTTGAAAGGGTAGAGAGACTCGATTGAGATTTTAGCAATGTCTGGTGGGTGTGGATGCTCACATAGCTCTTTTTGCCATAATTTGTTTCCATAGTAACAGTGACTTGTCTGATTGGTGGATCTTTCTCTTCAGGATTATATGAATGAGTAAAAAACAAAACATGTGTATCATACCGTTGGAGAGGACCGTAGTTCTGGGGGTCACATCCAGGTCTAGGGGGGGTCTGAAGGGGTAACCCCACAGAGTGGACACAACACAAAGCAACAGCAGGAATGGCAGCCATGCACTATGGGTCAACATCTTCAGCATCAGCAGTCTGACCAGGAGGGGTGAGTACCACGAGACCGCCGCTCACCCCTCCTCTCAAGGGAGCAGGACGTCAATCACGGCGTCTCTTAAGACCGTTTCCTCTGGTACGCACAAATGCTGCTGTTTTACTCTTCTGCGCTAAATTATAAAACAGCTCTTTCTTCCTCAAGCACTTCACTCTGCAAAACCAGAAAAAACAAGAGGGTTAGGACAGGTACAGAAATGACTAGTCAGTTGCTGATGTCATACTTAAGCTGACATGTGATCAGGTGAAGCGTGTGTTCTGACGCTTAATCAGATTTCTCGTATAACACAATTTAACTGCGTTTCTCTGCCCAGATCGCCCAAGGACAACCAGCTATCAAGATTCTCATGTTTGCATGGAACAAAGGAACGTGGGCATGTTAAAAGGAAACCAGTGCACCCTGTGGCACTAAAAGGTTACCCTAATAGGAATTAAGTTTTCTTTACAAATCTAAAAAAGACAGTGACACATGCACAAAGCACATGGACACCCAGAGGTACGTCAAAGTGAAGATCAAAGGCTTTATTGGATGCAACGCCGCATTCAGTGACACCGACCTTTCAGGCCTTTAATCCTGAGCTGTGTCTGAGGTGACTGCGTTGAATAACAAACTGGTGATTAATGTATGACAACTGAGTAGTGTGAGTGCTAATCCAAAAGAGCCAGGACTTCACCCAAATATCACAAACTCAGTGGGAGCTCATCTCTGACTTCCCTCACCTTGCATCAAAAGCAGGTCGGATTAGTCTGGAAATGCTCTGGAGTTTTTACATTCGTGTTTGGAGTTCATGAGAACTAAGAGAGCATAAATAAGCATATGCACCAGTCAGTGGAAATTAGTTTAGTTACAGTTCAAAGTTTTTTTTTAAGAAATAATACACAGCAAGGATGCATTACATTGATCAAAAGTGACAGTAAAGACATTTGTAATGTTGCAAAAGATTTATATTTTAATACTGCTCTTGTATATCACCATTTCTACAAAAAAAAGGAAATAAATAAATCTATGAGACTTCACTCAAAACTCTTTCTGACCCCAAATTTTTAAATGGTAATGTAATATAAAAAATACTGTGAAAAAACAAAAAACAATTCGTGATTGACAAAAAGGTTTTATCGTTTTAATAGGGTTTTTATTTTCTTTTTCATCTTTGCCTGATTATAAGAAGGTGTATTTGTCACCCATGATTCATTTATGCTATTAGCACCCATTAATAGGGATTATTGAGATTAAGCATTATTAGAGAAGTATTAATAAACATGACAGTTACTATGAGTCCCACCTTATGCGGAATAAAACAGCTTTTTAAAAGTCACTGATATGACTGAAGTTTTCATTTAATGTGAGTAGTGATCGGCGATATGACCAAAATGCTATATCACGATATGAGCAATTTTATTTCACGGTATTGATATATATTACTATAGTTTTCAACATTTTTGAGAAAAAAAAGACGAAAAAAAAAAACAAAACTCAATCTCACTGAAGACAAGTAAACAGTCAGTGATTAAATAAGAATAAGAAACTAATTACAAGAAATATGACCCCCAAAAAAACTAGAGTAGAACCAGGGTTTCTGCAGGATTTTAAAGATTAAATGCAAGACTTTTACAGACCAGGCTTAAAGTTAATCCCAGACTAAAATGTTTGAGCAATCTCAACCTCAAGCCATATCTTGCTCCAACATATCTTAAAATATGCCATAGCTCTGTCTCAAGATGCACACCTGTAATGGTTTCTTCTAAGGCATTTTTTAAAAGCCGCCTAAATATCTTGATTTAACTAAGGCCTAGTCCTGGCTTAAGCTAAACCCTGTCTGTGAAACCAGGCCTTTAAGACCTTTTTTAAAATTAATACCATATTAATTCCATTAGGCAGTGTCTGCTGAAAAAAAAAAACAGCTAAAACTGGCTGGTTGTATAATGTTGCTGGTTTTATAATGTTTAGCAGGCTGGTTTTAGAGAGGTTTTGGCCAATTCATCCAATCATTGCCTGTGAGACCAGCTAGAACAACCAGCTAAAACCAGCTTGACCAGCCGAAACTAGGTGCTTCCAGCTTAAACCAGCTAAGACCAGCCAACCATCTTAGGCTGGTTTTAGCTAGGGGCGTATAAATTCTAAAATTACTGTAAAAGGCATGATTTACAGTTCAGATACAAGTTTTCACAAAAACGAAGTTTTATAAAATGCTAAACTTCACAATTCAGTCTTTAAACCATTTTTAAAAAAATGGATGAGTTAGAATTATTATCATATTAATTTAAACAATTATTACCAAATATTCTATTATATTAAATAAATAACATTTTACTGTTCAGATTTTTATAATGTATTATCTTCCCATCAATCCACCAGTTCACATGTTTGCAGGGTATAAACATGGGTCGATTTTCGCATTTGTCTAAATGAAAACAACAGGCTTATTCATTCTCTTCCAGCAGGTGGCGCTTTTGGAATGGCTGAAATATAACTGTTTCCCAGGTAACAGCAGTGCACAAAGCAGCGCAGCAGCTGACTTTCAATGGTGCAGCACTCATATTCAATAAAATCATAACCTTTTCAAGTTTAATCATCACATTAAGCCATATCGCAATTCTGATCTTTCCATCCCCAAATTTAAGACCTCTTGAAATCATAATTAAGACTTCCTTGTACAATTTAAGACAATTTATGGCCTTAAAAAGTCTTAAGTCCTAAATTTAGTTGTATGAAATTTAAGGAAACCCTGAGAACAAATAAATAAGTAATGCTACATACATTGTACAAAGTAATCACATGTATAAAAACATGCATATTCTTTACTGTGTAAATTAAATATTAATTACTTCTTATTAAAGTAACAAAAGTGATTTAGTCAAGAGCAGTGAGAGGTTTTCTCTCTTTTGTTTTTTGATTAACATAAATGACAGACAGCAGGAATATTAGACTGCTATCACTTTAAGAGCTGCCTGGATCCAGTATACTCATGTGTTTTCTTTATGAGCTGTTGGCTTTCACTCAAGACCTAAATTACAGTGTTTACGAGGAAACTTGCAAAGATGGGCCTTTTGATACATACAAGTGTGTGTATTTAACCGATCGAAGGCCTAAAAAGCGTCAAAAATAAAGTTCAAAACTTAAAATATCTATCAAAAACGACTATTCACTTCTTTAGATCTAAAACTTTTTTACTGCATCATTTAGATCAAATTAGTCTCCATGCTGACACTGTCCTTACTATTGTTGTGCTGTTTGGTCATGACTGACCTGTAAGAGAATAGTTGTTACTTAAAAAGGAAGAGTCAATGTCCTTGTGTGTGTGTGTGTGTGTGTGTGTGTGTGTGTGTCTGATGTGATTTAGGAGGACAGTGGCCTGAGCATCCAACTGTTCGCCTCCCTCCGTCCATTACTCTAACACACTCAGTCCCTCTCTTCTGTAAACAATCCAGACTTCTCCCCCTCTCTCAGATAAACACACTCTCGCTCCCTCATTCCATTAAATAAGCTTACGCACCAGATGAGCGCTGTTTTCTTTTCTCTCTATCTCCTACTCAGAAAGCACATTCCCAGTGGCTTTCTAGGCCACCGTATTCTTGTTCATTCAAAACTTTTGTACTCCTTTTCTCTCTGTATAAATGAAATACACAAAACAAACGGTCTCAAACATAACTGCACAGATGTGCTCGAATTCACACCTGCTATAGATCAGGACTCAGCAGTAATGTGCCAGAGAGGTTTATCAGATCAGCATCCCTCAACAGAAACAATATAAGAGCAAAGCTGAAACAATGTCAAATTTTTGTAGTTTTTGGAAGAAGTCATTTATGCTTGCCAAAGCTGTATTTATTTGATTAAAAATACAGTAAATACTGTGAAATATTAATACAATTTCAGACTACAGTTCTCCATATAAATGTATTTTAAAATGTAACTTATTCCAGTGATGAAAGCTGAATATTTAGCATAATTACTCCAGTCTTCAGTGTCACATGATCCTTCAGAAATCATTTTAATATGCTGATTTTCTCAATAAACTTTTTTTTATTACTACCAATATTGAAAACAGTTGGGCTGCTTAATATTTTTTGTTTTTTTTTAGCATTCTTTGATAAATAGAAAGTTCAAATGAACAGAATTTACTTTAAATAGAAATGTTTCATAACACTATATTTTGTAACACTATTCCAACAATGTGAGCAAAGCTGAAACGTCACACAATTAAAAATACGCTTTAATTTTTTTTGTTGTTAAAGAAGTCACTCCCCAAAGCTATATTAATTTAATCAAAAATACAGTAAATACTGAACTATTATTACAATTTAAGATTACAGTTTTCCATGTGAATACATTTTAAAACGTAATTTATTACTGTGATGCAAAGCTGAATTTTCATTATCATTACTCCATTCTTCAATGTCACATGATTTCTTTCAGAAACCATGCTGCCTTTTTCTTGTTTTAGCATTCTTTGATGAATGTAATGTTCAAAAGAACAGAATTTATTTTAAATAGAAATGTTTTGCAACACTATATCTTTACTGCAACTTTTGGTCAATTTAATGTGTCCTTGATTAATAAAAATAATAATTTCTAATTGTCCGTTCATTTAAGTTGTAGGGCATATAATATTGTACAAATAATCATTAAATAGTTTACATATTATAATATGATTTAGAAATTCAATATTATGACAGCGTCACACATTTTCTTACATTTGATTAGGGACCTAAAAATGTGTAAATCTGACATTTTTCTTAATTTTACATAATAAAATTCTGATTTAAATATTCCATATCCTAAAGCACTTTCATTTCTTACTATATATATGATAATTTCTGTTTGCTCTTATCATGTTGCTCAAATCATTTTGACAAATTTAATCAGACGAAAAAGCCTTATTGGTTTTAATAAAAGAGTGATATTTCATCACTAAAATATGCTTTGAAAGGTCTGTGCAGCCCCTGAAGGAATTTTATGTCAACAAAGCATTAGCCGATATGACAGTATGCGGTATTAAATATCACTGAAAGTTTCAGGAATCAAATAACTTTTCTGCTGAAGCGCTCGGAGAACAGCGTGGATTGAATAATACTTTGGTGCAAAACTAGAATCCACTTTAAGTGTAAGAGGTTTATGAAAGAAATCCATTATCGGATTATAACTACACAACCATCAGCGGTATTATTATTCAACCAATTCAGATGTCCTAGACAGAATGAGGAGAACTATAAAGAAAGAAAGAATAGGTCAGACACATGAGAGGCCAAATCTTCCCAGTGGAAAATCTCTTAGCTCCAACACCATAAGAAAGCAAATGAAAGCATATCAATTGGTGCCCACTGTAGCCCACAGCGACAGCTCCAGATCAGCACAGTGGTCACATCAGAGAGCTCCTAAAGAGATCAGTCAAACACACACTGCTATTCCTCATTCTGCTTTCAGAGCTGGAGAAATGGGCCAAAGCCAATTCCAGACAATGAAAGATCAGCTGCGAATCGATTTAAAAATAAATTGTTGAGTTGTACAACAGGATTCATGGTATCAGGCTATAGGATGGACAAGAATTGAGCAGCTGCAGAGAGAAAATGATAGCTCTGTTTCTAAAGCAGCTCAGCTGAACAGGGACTGCATGAGACCCTTCATGCATCTTTAACCAGCTGTCAGTCACTTGTGCACATTTACATGTGAGTTTAAGGGTCAGTCGCCTTAAAAGAGAGCGAGAGCGGTACTGACAAGCACACTAAATTCATATCATGATTTCATGGATGTAATCGAATGACAGTGACATGCTATATTCAATGAATTAAGGACCTGCAGAGTTTGTGAATGGAGGAGGATATCAAGGCAACCTCTGGAAATTAAAAATGTGTATCAGATGGCATTTATGCCAAGTGCAGTTAGAATTCTAAAGGCTGAGACATGAATATTGATATGCATGCATACACCCTATACGAATGTGTGTATTAGGGTCGTTTCCTCTAAGGCAGCAAGGGGGGCAGTGTCTCCTCAAAATATTGGATGAGAAAAAAATAGCATAATATAGCATGATAGCACAAAAATAAAACAATGCAAATATTACAAAATATGACAAAGCATTTAAATCACTCGTTTGTCTAAAGTAAAACTATCCAATATGAGTTTTAACAAACCACCTAAAGCATGCAGTGAGTTTGGTGGGGGGTAATTGAGAATGAATGGGGAAAAGTCACGTGAGAGGAGATCATTCCTCCATCGCGATGTGATTGGATATGACTGGAGGTTCATGCAATAAATCCTGCCTCGTGTTCATGCGCATTGCAGATTCGCAAATAATTTTGAATGAACAATATGTGACCCTGGACCACAAAACCAGTCTTAAGTAGCATGAGTATATTTGTAGCCATAGCCAAAAATACATTGCATTGGTCAAAATTATCGATTTTTCTTTTATGGCAAAAAAATCATTAGGATATTAAGTAAAGATCATGTTCCATGAAAATGTTTTGTAAATTTCTTGCTGTAAATATATCAAAACTTAATTTTTGATTGGCAGTATTGCTATGAACTTCATTTGGACAACTTTATGGGTGATTTTCTCAATATTTGTGACCCTGGACCACAAAACCAGTCTTAAGTCGCTGGGGTATATTTGTAGCAATAGCCAAAAATACATTGCATGGGTCAAAATTTTTGATTTTTCTTTTATGCCAAAAATCATTAAGAAATTAAGTAAAGTTCATGTTCCATGAAGATTTTTTGTAAAATTCCTACTGTAAACATATCAAAATGTAATTTTTGATTTGTAATATGCATTGTTAAGAACCTAATTTGGACAACTTTAAAGGTGATTTTCTCAGTCTTTTAGATTTTTTAGCATCCTCAGATTTCTGATTTCAAATAGATGCATCTCAGTCAAATATTGTCCTATCCTAACAAACCATACATCAATAGAAAGCTTATTTACTGAGCTTTCATATGATGTATAAATCTCAGTTTTGTTAAATTTAACCTTATGACTGGTTTTGTGGTCCAGGGTCACATTTTGATTTTGTGCCACCCTCAGATTTCAGATTTTCAAATAGTGTATCTCTGCCAAATATTGTTCTATCCTAACAAATACATTAACATTAAGATGTGTAAATCTCAATTGCACAATTGACCCTCATGACTGGTATTGTGGTCCAGGGTCACATATAATGGCATTAATGAGAAGACTAATAAAAGTAGTAAGTAAACAACTCACACACTTAGATATAAAAACCACTTTGTCAAGTCAAAATCAAACCTCAAATGTCCTGAAAACATGATCAGTGTGTATTTTTAGTGAGCAATCAGCTTACTTAAGCAATCTTTAAGCAATCAGCTTAAAAATTAAAGGCACCAATATTTACTGAGCTTTGATGACTGATGATTATTATTTTGGAATTAATTGAAATGCTTAAAACACTAAACTGATGAGATATATACTTGGTCTTACTGAATAGAATAGCTTATTAATTGTACAATTAACTGACAGTTTTCCACTTGTGGATGACAAAGGAACTAACTGACAACCAGAATTTGACATTTAAACATTTACAAAACCTTGAACTAATAGCAATTCAATAACAAAGTATCGGTTCAAGGCCTTTTGAGCCTCCTGACAAATCAGCCTAATAATCTTCCACAGAAATTCAACAGCACATCCGCCATCTATTTCATCATCAATGAAACAGGATCCATCAATATTCCACCACACGGAAATGAACAAAGAAAGCAAATAAACAACTTTTCTTAGAGCCCACTAAGGTTAGCTTAAGATATCAGTACAGCAACTAAAACAGTGTTTGGCTTACAAATGAGAATTGCTTAATTATGCAAGCCGTCTTTCACAAAAATGTCATTCTTGCATGCATAGGACCTTGAGGATAAGCAATGATAGTAGCCGATTGTACACTGGGTCATTGACCGGATGCTAAATCACATGAGGGACTGTCTTTTTTCAGTTGCTGAGAATAAAAATGAGATTCTGTTGAACTATTAAAAGCAGTAAATAGAGAAGAAAAATCATATGGCAGGATGCAACAAAGGCATCTTTACACAGCTGAGCAACTCTGTCGGTATCAGCTACAAATTCAGTTAAAGACACAATATCACATAAATGTCTTAGTATCAGATGTGGCTCTGATGCCGCTTTGCATCTGTTTAAATGATGCAGCATTAGAAAAGCCTTAAACTTTGTTGATTCCAATGAGAGAGCATATATTTTGTAATTTGTAGTTTTTATATTTGTATAACACCAGCAACAATCCAGCAAAGCTAAATAAGAAACAATTATTAGACATCTCAATTTGTGCTATATTACTGCCGGGCACATTCTGTTGCTGGTCTGTCACTCAAAGACTTTTTTTCTTCCAGATGTCATCTTACTTAGACAATGTGTTTGTGCCAGGAAAAACTGCCCTGCGAATTCTCACTGTCAGGTGACTAATACTGTGCGTATTAATCTGATTAAGCGCAGACGTGTGCACAGCCTCTCTGATACTCAAGTCACATCACGTATCAATAGCCTAAAATATCTATCAGTCATATGGCCTTTCACACAGTTTAATGGTTAACTTCTAATAAACTGCTCTTTGGCAGAAAGAAAGATTATACTTTGTATGGCAAGCCATTCTACATCTATTTCCTTAAAATTAACTAGCACCTATTTTTGCTACTAATGTAACATTTCACTTCCTACTAGTGTTTCGCAATTTTTGCAGGTGCCTACTTTAGTTTCACTTGTTTACTTGTATTTAGTTCCTTTTAACTATCTGCTAGTACTTAGAATACTAAATTGCCACTAGCTACTATCCCAAAAGTGACTGCAACTTAGTAACTCTTCCATTTACACTGGTAACAAATTACAAATTTGTTGTTTAGACATGGGCTATTCCGATTGTTGCTGCCACTTATTTTAGTTTTAGTAGTAGCAACTATTTACTATGTACACTACTGTCTTAGTTATTTTAGTTTTAGTCAAAAAAAGAGTTTAAGAATTTTAATGTTTTTTTTTAAAGTCTCTTCTGCTCACCAAACCTGCATTTATTTGATCTAAAACACAGCAAAACAGTAAAATGTTGAAATATTTTTATTATTTGAAACAACAGTTTTTAATTTGAATATATTTTAAAATGCAATCTATTCCTGTGATTTAAAAGCTGTATTTTTAGCATCAATACTCCGGTCATATTCTGATTTGCTGCTCAAAAACATTATTATGTTGAGTAGATTTTTTTTTCAGGTTTCTTTGAAGAATCTAAAGTTCAGAAGAACAGCATTTATCTGAAATCTTTTGTAAAATTATAAATATCTTTTAATCACTTTTGCTAAATAAAAGTATTAATTTCTATCATTTCTCTCCCCCAAAAACAAACAAATAAATAATAAAGACTCTAAGCTTTTGAATGGCATAGTGTATAATGTCACAGAAGCTTTTCATTTCAAATAAATGCAGATCTTTGGATTTTTCTATTCGCCAAAGAATCTCAACAGTACTCTACTGTTTTAAATATTGATAATTATAAATGTTTCTTGAACAGCAATTCAGCATATTAAAATTCAGTAAAGATGCTGAAAATGTAGATTTTATCACAGGAATAAATTACTTAAACTATATTCACATAGAAAGCCGTCATTTTAAATAGTAAAAATAATTCACAATATTACTGCTTTTGCTGTATTTTAGATCAATAAAAAAATGCAGGCTTGGTGAGCAGAAAAAAACTAATTTTAAAAAACATTAAAAATCTTCTTACTAGTAGTGTATATATACCAGTAACATTTTTAAAATGTTTTTTTTTTAAATGACTTTTTTAAACTCATTTTATGTAATGGTTAGAGTGGTTGTTGAACTAAAAATCTTATTAGCAAGAAAAAAAAAACAGTGGTAACAACTGGAATACACAATAGTGAACAAAGAATACTAGAACAGATATAAATATTTGAATATTTACCAAAAATAGATAAAAAGAGAATAGTTACTTGTATTAGTTACTAATTAATATACACTAGTGAAATTCAATAGATGCTAGTAAAACAGAAAACTATACTATTTGTTTACTTTGCAAACATACAAAAGTAGTTCTTTTTAAGGAATAAATGTTAAAGCGGCTTGCCATATCCGTTGAGGTTTCGTCTGTGCGAAAATAAAATTTCATTTTAATAATCATTCATTAGCTTTTTCTTGTTGTCTAAATGATGTTGTCTTCACTTAACACTATGTAAAAGAGACTTGTTCATACCGAACAGTCAGAGAGAACTTAATCTTTCGTGCGATGCTCACTATTAAGACACAGACGTGCACTGACAACAAATATCACAAAAAGAATAAGAAAACGTGTACAGTATCAAAGTGGACTACTTACTGATATGCCTCTTGTCACAAATCGTCCAAAAACGCAGTAAAGTCGTCTAGTAGTTAGTGTAAAGCCAAGTAATGTTAGACAGAGCGGAGACGCGGAATGAACTCAGCTCTGACAGTCGTTTTGCTTTGGTGTGCGTGTGCGCGCCCGTGGTGCGAGCCTCGACACAGGTACTGTACGCCCTCCTGCGCCACTTCTCCATCTCAAACAATGCGCTCGAACAGCAAACACGTTACTGACCGACGGCATTATTGGGAAAAACATCTGGGCTCCTGGGAAGTATTTGGGCTACTGCATTCCTTCGCTATCTATTGGGGAAAAGCACACTTACACAATTATGATTATAAACACAAAGAGCACTGTTAAAACACGCAATCTGTTCATTGTTGAATATTCTGATTGCAGAATAGAACGCTAAGTACGAAATAATAAACCTGCATGTAAAAGCTATTAAAAAATCATACATATTGCTGTATTACCACCACCACTTGGAAGAGATGAACAGTGCAAGACTATGATGTAAACACTTGTAAGACCAGGCTGGTCTGGAGTATGAGTGGAAACACACACAGACCTTCTTATCAGAACAAGTATTTATTTTCATAAAAATAACCAAAGGATTTTATCTCTCTCTTTTTTTAAGAAATACAGAAATCAGTTATTAAATATTCCTTATGACAAACATCACAGTCTTTTTTGAGGAAGACTGGATGGCGAACAACTAAATAATAAAAATACACTATATTCACTCTGTACTCAAGACTACTGGGATGCTTAAACATCCTGGTAACCTGTAGAAAAAGTTGACTATTGTTTAAGCCCTTGCATGTGCTGTTATATTAGTAATATTTGCTGGATAAATATGCCCCGGATTTTTGGCAAAGTAAAAAAATATTTGGAATAGATTAGACAGCAGCATAAAGAGTAGATCTAGAAAATTACCAGTGTGCACATTAACAACGTAGACATTACAAGTTATAACTAATGAAATGTATGCACATAAAAGTATGTTTCAGAGAAACAGACCTAACATTCAACCTTACATCTTAAAAAAGAAGCATCTTGTAAAAACAAATTAAGGACAACTGGTAAATGCAGTTATGTTATAAACAAGATGTAAACAATTACATGCATGACGTGTGTTACTGAAAGACTCCAAAACCCCACATAATGTATATGCAAGGATGGCAACAAAGGTGCGTTGTAAAATTCTCTCAAAATGACCTGAGAATGTTTGTATATTTTCCTCAGACTCAAGTTCTCAAATCCCTTCCCTCATTTCCTGTTTCTTCCCTAACAGCTCTTTATCTTTTTCTAACAAGTCCTCAAGCGCCTCTAACATCTCAGGTATGTGCTTTCTGTTGTCTTCATGAGGCTCTTCATCTTTTAGAAGCTCCTCCTCTCGGTTCATGAGATCATCATCATCATCTTCACACTCTAATTCTTCATGACTTTCAAACAGCTCGTCGTCAGATATCGGTTCAAACTTTCGATCATCTGCAAGCTGCTCCTGTCCATTCATGAGATCATTTTTATCCTCACAATCCAAGTCAGACAGCTCTACATCAGATATTGGTTCAAACTTTCTATCATCCGATAGCTCCATCATCTGTTGCTCTGGCTCATCGTTTTTCTCCTCTGCATCACTGATGTCCTCCACACAATCTTTGTAACTTTGTTTGATCTTCACCTCAGGCTCCAAGTCTTCCTGACTTTCAAACAGCTCATCGTCAGATATTGGTTCAAACTTCCTCTCATCCGCTATCTCCATCATCTGTTGCTTTGGTTCATCATTTTTCTCTTCTGCATCACTGACGTCTTCCACACCATCTTCATCATCTTGTTCGATCTTCACATCGCTCTCCAGAGGTTGAGATTCTTCACACTCTTTGGGCGAGTTCTCTTCTTCCTCTTTGCTTTCAGCGTCTTCACCTGACTCTGAACCGCTCCAGTCTGCGTTCTGAGTTTCTTCTGTATTCTCGGAAGTGTCTTGTGATTTGATGCAGGACTGGTCCTGAGGACTGCTGGGCACCTCATCCTCTGGTGGGGGCTTCCAGTAATCATACAGCTTTCCCTGTGAATTACACAAGAGGCCCATTGAAGCATAGTTTACCCAATAATGAAAATTCACTCATTTACTCACCCTCATCATTTAATCATTCACAAACCTGAATGACTTTCTTTCCTTAATAGAACACAAAAGGAGAATTTGGTAGAACGAATGTAGCTGCTTTTTTCATGCAATTCACAGTATGATAAAAGTAGTACAGATGAAAACTATACTCCAAACAGCCATTCGCACAGAATGCGTTTTTGAGTTTAAAAAGCGAGAAGAAAGGTGGAATGATCTAGACACAAGTTTAACTTTAAATGTTTTCGAACGAGGTATCATGCACAATGCTCTGGCACGTGACCATCAAACAAATGAATCCACTACCTCCTCAATAGCCCTGATGTTGGGAGATGATGAAGACTCTTATGTTCACTTTTACATTCAAATACAAAACACCTGCATTGCTTAAGAGACACTGCTGTCACTACAGCTGCATGAGCGCAGAGAAAATGTCGGACAGCGTAGAACTAGCGGAGGGCAGAAATACAGGTAATACAGAACAGTCCATCAGCAGTCGTGGATAACGCTTGACCAATATGACATCATATTGCTTAGAAAATCAAATTGAGACTTTATAATTGAGGTCTTTTAGTTTTTGGGGGATTAAATAAAAGGATTGAATGGATTTTTATCATTATAGCATTGTTTTGTCCACATACTGCAAACCCACACATTTATATGCAAACCATTTAAAAGTGAATTTTGCATTCGATGTCCCCTTTAAGGTTGAAGGGTGACCAGGGAATTCTTCAAAAAACTCCTTTTGTGTTATATAAAAATATACTATTCAGGTTTGGGAAACTCCATGTGTCAGTTAACTTCATTGCAATCCATGACTGCTAAAAAAGACACATCCGTGACAACTAATTCATGCTGACCGTACCGGAGAGCTTTCAATCACAATGCTTTCCGGTAAAAAAAGTGCGTTTCCATTACAGATTTGTGCAAAACTTTTGTGAAATTTTATAAATGTCGATAAAAATGTATTCTGAAATGACAGCATTTCAATTAATTGATGTTATGTGACTAAAATGTAATTTTTTTCCTCTCGCGATAAGTCATGATGACCCATGTTAGTAGGTTGTGTATGTATATCGCAGCCAAACCACTAGCCATTATTCTGAATTGAAGGAGACGTAGATATGTATCTTTAGCAAAGCAGCGTGGAGAGCCGTTTCTGGGGCGCTTCTGAAACATGCTGTGCTTGCCTGGTATAAACCCAAGCATTGACTAGAGTGGCCGCTATCAGCTCCGGGGAAGTGTCAAAGCTGCAATGTGCTGCAGTGTAAAAAAGGGGTCGAGCATTAATGGCAATGAAAGCCACTTATACTTGTGAGTGGCCATGTATGAGGCGTTTCTTGGAGGTTATAGTACATTAGAGAATGATCATGTGACTTTTACCTACACCAAGTGAGCTGTAAATGCTGCAAATTGCACAATTTGAAGGGTAATGGAAACGCAGCTACTGTAGGTTATGAACATACAGCACCTATGCTGGATTCCGAAAACACTTACAGATTGTGGCCTTCATAGCCAGTAAAAAGTAACAACTTTTATCAGTTATCATCAGTTAACAGTAGGGATGTAACTATCAAAATCTCACAATGCGATAATATCTTGATAGAAAGTCTTCAATATAATATTTATTGTAATATTAAAAAAAAAAGAAAGAAACAAAAAATGTTTATGTTTTAAATTCAAATTATTGAGTTGAAAAATAAGATCTCCAACCCATGTTCTTAACTAAAAAAACTTTTATTTGTGGTATACTGTCTCTGTCTAAATTACATTCACACTGGTGTTTTAGGAAGCCAAACAAATTTGAATACAATAATTTCTATTATCGTTATTCCTATGACAGTAATAGCCAAATATTGTAAAACAATTGCACTGTAAAATAAATAAAAATGAATATTTTATATGTATATTATGTTTGCTTTACACTACAGTAGGAAAACTGCAATACTTCTTTCCTAATTTCTACACTTAAAAGAGATATTTTGAATTTAGACTGCAGTAATGTTTTCCATTTAAACCGCTAGCTGTCAGAAATTCATACTCCAATTTTAAGCTTTTATTTTGATAGAAATGGCAGTAGTTTTTATTTTGACGGAAAAATAAGCTTTAGTGAAAACAGGCTTACTACAAATCTAGTGAAATGCTGTAATCATCTGCCGTGAAAATAAAGCATAACTGGCGGCCGTTGCATTCTCAAACATGCTAAACTCACAGCAATAAACAAATTTACTGCATTCACTGCAAACTGAGCCGTTCTGAGATGAGACATGAGATCATGAGCTGATCGCCTGAACTAAGTGCAAGCTTCGCTTTGAAATGTGCAGCGAAAACAGACTTGATGAAGCGAGTAAGCCATATTAGTTTTAGTTCGTTTGATACTGTGCCAAAACATAATGCCATAAAACACAACTTTAAAGATCTTTAATGTTAGAATAAAAAGTTTAAATATATTTTAAAAACTACACTTTTTGCCCAGAAGACCTAGTCATGTGACTACAATGATATCGAGACATTCTTCATTTGACTGCATTCATTCACATTACCTCCTGAGGCCTCGTTCGTGTGAGAAGCACCTGCCACTTGGTGTATATCCTTGCCACAAAGTCTTTCACCTACAGAAGAAAAGACAAACACACTGTCACTAAAAATCTGGATCCCTTTGATATCAGCAGAATGAGGGGTTCTCAGAGAACAGAATGAAGCTGCTCTTCACCTTGCTCCTATACAGCATTTTCTCGCTCTCCCTTATGTCACACTTAATGTGCTTCTCCAGCTGAGAAGAAAGAATCCGCAGATCGTTCTGGCAGTGAAACAGGGCTCAAGTTAGTCTAATTAAAAAAATACAATTGTGATATAAAACAATAGTGACAAGACAAAGACTAAGGCACAGTCAGATGTGCCTTACTTTATTCATACAATATTGAGGGAATAAATTAGACCTGTCACAGTAAGCTTTTGTTGTGCACTTGGGATTCAAAGCAGCAAAAACAACATTAGGAACGGGTAAGTTTGATACAAAAATTGATTCTTAGATGTGTTTAAATCATAATTCAGAATTGTCTCTTTTTATATTATTTTAATATAAGTTAAAAGTCATTATCACAAAACAAGCCTCTTAGGGATAATACAAGACCTGACAAGTCTTGCTGGGTTTATTTTGCCATTATGACCATACCTTACTTAATAATATTAGTGCATTTATAAACAAAAACCTAATTAGCAACACTGACTGTTTTGTTAAAATTATGGTTCCTCTCATTAAAACAAAAAAATAAATATATCTGAAAATGAATGACACTGATATTATTCAAGATAAAATTAGCAATGCTAAAAAACATGCATACTGAACTGAACCCCCCTAAACATCACACTTCTATTCAGTAAAATCATCCCTCAATTTAATTCACACAAGTACAGCTTTCTCTTGAGAGAGTAAAATTAGTTATGCTCATAATTGGTCCCAGAGGGTGAGAGTGGTACCAGAAGACAGAGTGGGGTTGTGTCCACTGACAGGGTCTTTCTGTGACTGATTCCTTAACACTTGCTCCTTTATGACTGCAATGTAAAATCTATTCACAAAGCATCTCGATTCCGCTGGATCGATCCACTAAAAATCTGATTTCTAAGTCTATCATCAATAACTCCACTGGATGAAAAAGCATATGTCGGACCAAATATAAAAACAATGAAAATTAAGATACATTGAGATCTGTTTTGGATTGTAACTCCCTGAATTTTAATCAAATTGTGAAGATTTCCTCCCTTACTATACAATAATATATTTAAAAAAAAATTGGAGACTTACTCTCTGAGCTGAGGGTAAAAACTCAAAATTGGAGGCTTCATTTGTCAAAGTCAAAAGGCTGTAGCAGAGGTAATATGCCTGTATGAAAGAAGATCATTTATCAGCTTATTAAACTCTATGTGGTTTTACTGTATCACTCTAGGATATTAAAAACGTAATGATCCAATAGCTCTCAGCCCTCAGATGACTTTCTGCTTACTTGTTGATCTAGAGTGGCATCACAATCTTCTGCTCTCCTTGCAGACCTGAGGGTTTTCAGCAGGGATGAGGGACGCATTTGAGGTAGGAAAAGCTTCAGCTCAGAGAGCTGGAAAAATAGTGATAGAAACAAAGGTGAAATTTCATCTTCATACAGTACATACTTCCAAAAAAATAAGTGGTTTGAAGCTGCTAATATTCTATGGATTATTCTCACCTTAAAATCTGTCCCTGAGGGTTTATAAGTGCAGGTGTGATTCAAAAGCTTTGAGATGATAGACACACTCAGGTGTCGTTTTAATTGCCTGTTGAAGAAACATCAGATGAATAATTGCAGAAAGCACTTAAAAGTAAAAATAAATATGTTGATTCACCTGCTCATCATTATGGTCTACATGAAGAAATCAACAAGCAGAAAAAAAAATTTGTATTGCATTACAGGTTTTCACTTACTTTCCACGACTGCTATCTGGCAGAAGATAAACGAGTCTCCTGAGGTTGTGATGATCTTCTGACAAATCAGTCAGGATCTGACAAGCTTTGGATATCTACACAGAAAAAAAGAGAAATTGTGTTAAATGTGAGAAAATTATAAACTAATAGACTGTCATTCAAAAGTTTAGGTTTAGTAAGACTTGTAGGCCCAGTTTCACAGACAGTGCTTAGCCTAAACCAGGATTAGACCATAGTTTAATTAGGACATTTAAGTAATTTTTATAAACGTACTCAGAAAGAAAATATTACAGGTGTGCATCTTGAGGCAAAACAAAGGCACTGATATATTTTAAGATCAGTCAGTGCAAGTTTCTTTCAGTTGAAACAGCTCAGACTTGCATTTTAGTCTAGGACTAGGCTTAAGCCTTGTCTGTGAAACCAGAGGGTAATGTTTTTTATAGAACTTATGCTAATCAAGGCTGCATTTATTTGAGCAAAAATACAAAAAAAGACAGTAATATTGTGAAATGTTATTACAATATAAAATAATGGTTTCTATTTAAATATACTTTAAAAATATAATTTATTCCTGTGATGCAAAGCTGAATTTTTATCAGCCATTACTTCAGTCTTAATTTTCACATAATCCTTCAGAAATCATTCTAATATCCAGATTTATTATTAGAATGATCTTTGTTGGCAACAGTTATGTTGCCAAATATTATTCTGAAACCTGTGATACATTTTTTCAAGATTCTTTGATGAATAAAAAGTTAACAAGAACAGCATTTATTCAAAATATAAATCTATTCTAACAATATAAGTCTTTGCTATCACTTTTTTTAATCAATTTAACAAGTATTAATTTAAAAAAAAGAAAGAATACCCAAACTTTTGAATGGTAGTGTATATTGTTAGAATATATTTCTTATTTAAAAATAAATGCTGTTGGTTTTTTTTAAATAAAGAATCCTGAAAAAAAGTATCACATGTTCCATATTACAATGATTTCTGAAGGATCATGTGACACTGAAGACTAGAGTAATGATGCTGAAAATTCAGCTTTGATCAGAGGAATAAATTAGATATTTATGTATATTAAAATAGAAAAATGTTATTTTACATTGTAATAAAATTTCACAATAATATATATTTTTCTGTATTTTTTTAAGAAATAAACGCAGTCTTGATGAGCATAAGAAACTTCTTAAAAAAAACATTACAAATCTTACTGATCCCAAACTTTTGAACGGCACTGTACATAATGGGTAGTCCACCTAAAAATACAAATAATTTTCTATGACTCACTTTTTTCTTTATTTAATAACACTGAATTTTGGGCTCCTAAAAAAATGGCATGAGGGTGAGTAAACAATGACAGAATGTTCATTTTTGGGGAATATGATTATTAAACACACTTCTTCTGACCTGTACATCCCAGTGTGTGATGTTTTTAAGCAGATTCTGAAGCAGGAGGCTAAAGTGTCCAGTTGGTAGCAGCTGAAAATGAATCTCCAGTCCAATTCTACACACCATTGTCAGAAGCAACAGCAGCTCCTCATCAGTGTATGCTTTTGGACACAGTGCAGTACACAAGGAGAGGTACTGAACGAATAAATAAAAAAACAATACAGGCACAAATTAACTAACACATACTTTTGCATTTAAAGCTACAATATCATTAAACAAATTAATAATTACCTACTACTCATACATGACAAACACATTCCTATAACATTCAGCTTACCTTAAGAACACTCTCTAAATTATGTGCTGGTAAAGTGGCATTGTCTTTCATGTCAGATATTACTCTGTCTTGTTTGGCTTCTTCTGGCTGATAGTTCTCTCTGCCAACACATATATAAGCTGTTAGTATAATCATGGCTTATGTCAAACATGCTGAAAGACAAAAACATTCAGAAGTATTAAAAAAAACTCACAAAAGGTCTCCTTCGGTAAAAGAGGGTTGCAGAGCCTCTAGAGGGAACAGACTGATAAAGGACGCCCCCATGTTCAGGAAAACCAGGGTGATGTCCCGTACAGAGGGTACCCACACTTTAAAACTCTGGCTTTGGTGTTCAACTATAACACAACAGTCAACTTTAGTGCTTTATCAGTTGTACGGGAACAGCATATTTGGCATCATGAGGTCTTTCAATCATACCTATGTGTTGAGCAGCAGACAGAGCAATGGTTTGCAAGGACTGCATGATGTGTGAGGAAATAATGGGGTTTGGGTGAACTGACATCATCTGAAAAAGCATTACAGTTATTAGCTATACATACATTTCAGGCGGATAATTGTGCAATGTGTTAAAGTGCCAGTTGTAATTAATTATGAAAAATGGGTTGAATAATTTTGGCTATTGGACCATTTGAGTTAAGTCTGCAAAGTTGTATGCGTGTTGGAGTGCTAAAAGCATAAGCTCTCAGGAACATAACTGTAATGTATAAGTTCTGGCAGGTTTAAACATAAATGTCCTAAGGGTATACGGGTTTCCCATGAGAAAATATAAGAAGCCGTGAACAAAATGCAACGAGTCAGATAAATATCATGTGAACAGCAAGCCTAAAACTTCAAAAGAACAATATACAAATACAAAAGAAATGTTAAAAATACATAATGTATACTATCTATCTAACAAAGCTCATAAAAACGGATCAACAGATTTAAAAAAAGAAATTTACAAAACATAAGACAATATATACAGCAGCCCAAAAACAGCATTGCATTGGATAACAAAATATCAAACCAAAAATTATTCAGACATCAGATATCATTTTTTACTAGTGGGTGCAGGATACTATAGTTCCTTTATGTAAGTGAGGATAGCAAAATAAAGTAAACTGTGACATATTATACCAATAAATCTTCATACAATTGACTACCAGTAAAACTGATAAAAATTTGGGACCAAAAATTATTCAGACACTGATGTGACCATCTTTTGCTTAAGTGTTTTTTCTTTAATTGCTAATGCAACCTTTTTACACCATAAACTGAACAAAACTAAGCAATGCCTGGTAATTGGTCAATGAAGTATTGATAGTTGTGTACACTGCAAAAAAAATGCTTTTCTTACTTAGATTTTTTGTCTTGTTACCAGCCAAAATATCTAAAAATTCTTAAATCAAGATTTTCTGGACGAGGAAAAATTATTGTCTTGTTTACAGAAATAAACTTCTCAAAATTAAGTGTGTTTTAGCTTGAAACAAGCAAAATAATCTGCCAATGGGGTAAAAAAAAAATCTTGTTTTCTGCTTGAAATAAGATTGATTTTTTTTGCTTAACCCATTGGCAGATTATTTAGCTTGTTCTAAGCAAAAACCTACTTACTTTTGACTTGTTCTTTCTGAAAACAAGTCAATAATTTTTACTTGTCTAGAAAATCCTTCTTCATTTATGAATGTTTAGATATTTTGACTGGAAACAAGACCAAAAATCTAAGTAAGAAAAGCATTTATTGCAGTGTAAGTATTGTCATACTAACAATTGTCTGAATTTTTGGTTAATTGTAATCCATTACACAGATTTGACAGTTTAACTCTGAGTTCATATTTTATTACCACTTTCTAAACTACAGTGAAAAAACGGTGATAATGTGAGAAATGTAGATGTGTAAATTAATTGTCCAACTATTTTTAGGCCCACTGAAAAATTCATCCATGTGTTATTGACTAAGCGCACACAGTGTTTTGCAGGACAGAAAATATGAGGAAAGAGGATGGTTTTACCTGGAAAAGCCAGCGTGTAACCTCAGGCTGACAAGGGAAAGAAAAGTAGGCTTTCCTCAACAAGCCAGCACTGATCAGAGACAGCACAAGCTCAGTACGAGCCCTACAGTGGAAGAAAACAACACGCTCATATTGCAAAGTGCAATGATGAATACTAATAACAATAAAAAAACACCAAGCAAATGAACACGAAAGAAATAATAACTGATGCATCTTCTATATTACTCTTTTTTTTTTTGAGAAGTGATACTGATATTGGTTTTAAGGTGTAAACAAAAAGGTTTCATCTATTACTAAAATAGAAGGATTCAATTAATTTTTTATATTTAAAAAAATAGCACTTGTAATATTTAAACACCTTTTACAATAAGCAAAAACTTAAGCTAGAGATCACTGAAAATGATTTATGTTTGGGAACAAAGTGCCGGCAGTCTTACTGAAGGAGGATTTGTTGTGATCTGTTGTGCGGAGTCACGCTAATCTTTTTCAGGTCCAGTGTCTGGTGGTTGAAGAGTCGACCAAACCTAGCAGGCATGAATACTTCCTCTCCTGGGTGGATGTCCCTGATGGCACATGAGGCGACCGAGAACCTTTGCAAAAATTCCCTAAAAATTCACCAACAAAAGAGTCAGATTAACAATACATTTTGAAGAGGCTAACGATATTTGACATAAGACAAAGTAGCATATTTATACTCGTGACAATACATTGAGGTCTTAACACATGAAACAATCGATCTGTGAAAGAAACTGAACAGTTTTTATATCATTTTTCACTTCTAATCCACCGCAATTTCCAAAGGTCCTAAACGCGTTCACAACAAGGACTGTTTCATGTGTTAAGACATATATATATATTGTCAATATATCGTCACAAGCCGCAGGGTTTAATTTGGTCTGTGTATGTTTTTTTGACTCTCAAAGCCATGGGTCCCATTGACTGCCATGATATGACTGATAGACTACAAAGGTTTAAGTTAAAAATCTTCGCTTGAGTTCTACTGAAGAAACAAAGTACAGCTTGAATGCCCAGGGGGTAAGCAGACATACATCAAATTTTCATTTTTGGGTGAACTATCCCTTTAATCTACTGTAAAACATCAAAAGGCTTCAATAGTTTGAATTGATGCAGACAGTCATTAAAGATTGGATTTAATCAGCATGTACTGGAATGAAGCCAGCTACTTAGAGTATGGACAAAATACCTTTGCTCAAGTGAGATGCCTTCTTCTTTACTTCCACTGTTCCCATCCTCATCTAAATTCAGCAGATCCTCTTTACATGACTCAAGTAACTGTCTCTCCAACTCTTTTGACCTGTGTAGACAAATGAAAAACAAAGTGTCAAGTAATTATTAGACATTTATCAGGGTGAGACTACAGGCTAAATGCAGCATGTTCTGCCTCAATAAACTTTGCCATGGCATAATCACTTGTCTGTGAGACTGACAGTCAGAATAAACAACAATCTGTCAATTTTACACACCCACAGTGTTACTGTCAGCCAGAATGCCTGGCATTAATACGCCAAGGGTATTGTACTTATTGCATCTGGTGGTTTTCAGCACATTACTAGTGGTTCTAGGGCAACATTTCTTTAGCAGGGGTCTGAGGTTTCAAATGTTGGCCTTCAAATAATGTCTCAGACACAAAAGGGCCTTGGAGTTCAAAAGGTTGAGAACCTCTGTTCCAGTGTGTCTAGTCACTTGATTACTGTTTGAAGTTTTATAGTGTAATGTTGAATGGCTATAGTCAATGGTTAAATATTTGGGAAAAAATTGTAGAGATGTCAGTAATATTGGAATCAGGGCTTGCTCAAAATTGAAAATTCTGTCATCACATTACCATGTCCTCATGTTGTTATATCTTCAAAACGATCAAATATGGTAAACGGATGCTCAAGCGCCCTTGTTTGATGTGCAGGAAGCAATGAGGTTTGTTCTCATGCATCAATCAAGTATGACTGAGCTTCTGTTTACCATATTTGATTTGCTCTACGTATGATCAAAGTTTACAGATATTAAAAAAAGTCTCAAAAATCAAATCTGTTCATAATATAAAGCAATCTTGACTCTTCAGAAGACTTGGATTCAACTACTCGATTCATATGAATTACTTTTACGATCTCTATGATAGTTAATTTTTTGGTGTGGACTTTCAAAGGAGGGATAAAAAAAATTCATTAAATTTCATTAAAAGAAAATCTGTGTTATGGATTTGGAACAACATGAGTGTGACTAAATGATGACAATTTTCATTTTTAGGTAATTATCCTATAGACAGCAATGCTTGCCTTAGTAAACACCACAAAAAAAAAAGAGGAAAAAAATGATTTGATCCCGTGCTGATTTTGTATGTTTGCCCACTGACAAAGAAATTATATGTCTATAATTTTAATGGTAAAAATGCATTTTAAAAAAAGTTATAAACTGATTTGTATTTTATTGAGTGAAATAAATATCTGACCCCTTCGGAAAACATGACTTAGTACTTGGTGGCAAAACCCACTTTGGCAATCATAGAGGTCGGACATTTTTAGTAGTTGGCCACCAGGTTGGTACATTTCTCAGGAAGGATTTTTGTCCCACTCCTCTTTGTAGATCATTGCAGTCATTGAGGTTTCAAGGCTGACGTTTGGCAACTCAAACCTTCAGCTCCCTCCACAGAGTTTCTATGGGATTAAGGTCTGGAGACTGGCTAGGCCACTCCAGGTCCTTAATGCGCTTCTTCTTGAGCCACTCCTTTGTTGCCTTGGCTGTGTGTTTTAGGTCATTTTCATGCTGGAATACCCATCCATGACCCATTTTCCATGCCCTGGTTGAGGGAAGGAGGTTCTCCCAAGATTTGCTGGTATATGGCCCTGTCCATCGTCCCTTTAATGCGGTGCAGTTGTCCTGTCCCCAGAAAAACACCCCCAAAGCATAATGTTTCCACCTCCATGTTTGACGGTGTTCTTGGGGTCATAGGCAGCATTCCTCCTCTTCCAAACACGACGAGTTGAGTTCATGCCAAAGAGCTTGATTTTGGTCTCATCTGACTACAACACTTTCACCCAGTTCTCCTCTGAATCATTCAGATGTTCATTGGCAAACATCAGATGGGCCTGTACATGTGCTTTCTTGAACAGGGGGACCTTGCGGGCGCTGCAGGATTTCAGTCCTTCAAGGCGTAGTGTGTTACCAATTGTTTTCTTGGTGACTATGGTCCCAGCTTCCTTGAGATCATTGACAAGATCCTCCTGAGTAGTTCTGGGCTGATTCCTCACCGTTCTCATGATCAATGAAACTCCACGAGGTGAGATCTTGCACGGAGCCCCAGAACGAGGGAGATTGACAGTTATTTTGTGTTGCTTCCATTTGCGAATAATCTCTCTCCCTTTAAGAGAGTGCTCCTAATCTAATTTTTTTACCAGTATAAAAGACACCTGGGAGCCAGAAATCTTGCTGATTGATAGGGGATCTAATACTTATTTGACTCATTAAAATGCAAATAATCTGAAATGCGTTTTTCTGGATTTTTTTATTCTGTCTCTCATTGTTAAAATAAACCTACCATTAAAATTATAAACTGATCATTTCTTTGTCAGTGGGCAAACGTACAAAATCAGCTGGGGATCAAATAATGTTTTTCATCACTGTACAGATTTTGACCTCTCAATCATTGATATCCAAAGCACTACAGCAATCTGAGGGCTGCCAAGCACAAAATGAGACATGCTGGGAATAAAGTCAGGGGGAAAAAAACAAATCAGGTTTTCAGACCAACCTCTGATATTGTTCCTTTTCTTGCAGCATCTGCTCCAGTGTATTTTTATAACTAACGGCTTTGGTTTTCACTGCCTCTGGCTAATAGAGATTAAAAAAAAGAAAAAAAAAAGAAGCTTTATGCGTTTGTGAAAACCAAGCATGTGAAAGAGTGATTAATGACACATGAGGTAATGACATATTCTTTGAAGATCCTTAAACTTACTACTGTTTTTGAAATCGGTGTGTTGGGCTCTGAGAAAGCATCTTTTTCGGGAGTAACAGGCACTTGGTCTCTCCGACTCATCAGCTTCTCCAGAGATGGCAGCGGCTCGTCTTCATGACCGCTGCTGCTGCTGCTCAAACTGATGTTGCAGTGCTCCCTCAGCTCATCGCCGGAGTCATCTCCCAACTCAATATCCAAGGGATCTTTCCACTGGGGGCAGCACTTCTGTTCTCTTGTTCCTTCTACTTTCACCGACACAGCTGGGGCAGGCATGATAGCCTTGGGGCTGCATGACTCCTCCACTTTCAACTGCGTTCTTTCATCCTCTTCCATCTCACATGAACTGGCTTGTTCTGCAAAGCTGGGCGATCTCAGATCAGAATGATGGGAGGACGAGTGAGTTTTAACACTCTCCTTATGGTTGGAAGGCAGGCTTGTTTGTGTGCAAGTTTCTCTCTCATTATTTGTTTTTTTGTTTTGAGTTTTGGGTGATGGTAAGCAGGTTTCTGGCGTAAAATGCGTCTCTATGCTGTCGAACGTAGTGCTCGACTTCGGAGAGACTTTGCGCAAATGCGGTTGGCTGGGTGGAGGTTTGGGATTTTTGTTGGCATGTGCCACCAGAGCGTCTTTAGGCTCTGTAGTTGTGGGTGATTTAGTGAATTGAAATGAGCAATGTTTGTCGCTCTCCATATTTGAGTCATTATATGTTTTAAACAGCTGCCTGGGGATGGAAGGCGTAGGTCTCGGATTGCTGTTACTGTTTGGTGCAGCAGGAAGCATTTTAGGGGACTGTTTGTCCTTTATAGTTATCACAGAATCATTGCTGGATTTCACAAATGCACGTTTGACGAACTTTGTAGGCGACTTTAGATTGGAAGCGCTGGAGGTGGGTTGGAAATCAACACATGGCCGCTTCATTTCCTTCTCACTGTCTGTACTTCCCTCCCTTTTTCTCTTTGCAGATAGAGACATCCTGCCCTCTGTTGGCAAAAAAGTGGTATGTGATATAGAAAGAGAACAGCTTAGTTTTAAAAGCTATAAAATAACAGCTTGGCAGTATCAGTAATACAGCAAAAGTTAACAGTGCTTACCTGGAAAAGTCTTGTTTTGAGGGGTGCTTAATTCCTGTAAGACATGTACCGTCGTTTGAAAAAGGTGGCAAATCATACATTAAATTACTCAAAAATTTAGTACTTGAACTGTACCTTCTGAAAAGACATGTTGCTGCAGTGGGAGGTTTTGTGGTCTCTACTCTCCAGTCTATCTTTTTTCTGATTGTGCAGCCCTGTGTTAACTGATGCTTTGGGTCTCTGCTGGAGTAAGCAGGAACTACTGCTCTCAGGGTGAGATGGTTGAGGAAGAGTATGTCTCCGGTCCTTCACAGCTTTTGACTGAAATAAACCTCCTCCAATCTGAACACAGAACATCAGTGGATTAAAGGTTATGAAGTTAAATAAGCAGACTTGACTTGGTCCACAAGCTATAACAAATATGATCAAATCGACAGAGTTCCCACAATTTTGGGCTAATTAATTTCCAGTATTTTGGTAATTAATTTTAGGTAAAAAGAATAATTTTCATCACAACAGATGTACTAATAAATCATTCAGACTGATTTGAGTACCAGTTTGATGGATTCACTGAAAAGAGCTGTCTTAAAAGAACAATTAGACATTGCAAAAAGTTTTATTATATCCAACAGCAAGATATAGCAGATGAAATAATCTTAGATCTGAGCATGAACAGAAAAAATAATTTTACTTAACAAAAAACCCCCTAACCTATAATAGAAAACCACAATTTTATAGTATTTCCCCTCCACATTTCCCACAACTGTGAGATTCATGAATTCAATTCATGGGGAACAGCAGGGTGTTTATGACTTGATCAAAAGCTAATAATTACGCAATAAAGAAAACAATCATTTAAAAATAAAAACAAAGAAACAAAAAAACTTAAATATAAAATATTTAGTCTGTGTGACCATTAACCAACATCAGAGAACTGTGGACATGCAAATATTGCATGCTAAAAACAAATTACACAGTAGAGACATCAGCTAAAAATTAAAATATCAGTTTACATTTACAAACATTCATTTTGACATTAATTGTAGTAATCCAGTGAGATTTTTGTTTGTACAATGAGTCTGACAACAGCCAGTGCTCCACACAAAGATCATCATCTCATCATCATCCAGTCTGTCAGGAATGACATAAGGAAACAAACTGAGACAAACTAAATCCAAAAAGAACTGTGGCAAGACTTCTCCAAGGTGAATCAAGAAAAAAACCTGCAAAGCTACAGTACTGTTAAAAGTTTTAGGCACTTGTGTAAAAATGCTGTGAAATGAGGATGCTGTCAAAAATAATGTTGTAAATAGATTTTCTCTATCAGTTAACTTCTATTAACTAAATTGAATCAACATTTGGTGTGAGTGACCATCCTTTCATTAGTGTTTAAAGCAGCTTTTGCCCTAGGTGCATTTGCGCATAGTTTTTCAGGTAGCTTTGCAGGTAGGTTTCTTGAAGCATCTTGGAGATTTAGTCTGTCTCAGTTTGTTGATGAAGATGAGATCTCTTTGTGGAGCACTGGCTGTTGTCAAACTCCTTGTGCAAACAAAAATCTCACTGGATTGTTCCAATTAATGGCAAAAATTAATGTCTTTTAATATTTTCTACTGACACACTACAGCAAAAGATAGAAATAACTGACCTAAAACCATTTCTCAGCTGGTGAAAATACTAGTGTTCTAATAGTTTTGGCCACCACTTTATAATATTAAACATTAACTTAAAATCTCTGGAGGTGCAGCTATTATTTATTCAGTTTACTTTTATGTTTTCATGACTTGTGACAATTTTTTTGCAGTGAATTTTAGTATTATCAATATCAGTATCATCAGCTATATCTTGCTATTGTGTAGAATAAAACTTTAACAAAACTAATTAGATTTGGCTGACAAAAAAATTGGGAACCCCTGCATTAGAACATTGTTAGATATGTGGATAATAACTATTAATAAGAAATTAACAGTTGCATTTACCCTCAAGTTTTCATTCAACTCCTTACTGAGAGCAAAGGAAATTTCTCTGTCTCTGTCTCTTGAACTGGTCCTCTGGATGTCCTTTTTAACCATAGAACTGAGAGAGCCATTCCTTCTGGAGTTAATGTTGCCATTACTTGGCTGTAGTTTTCTCACAACAATTTTGCGTTCTGGAATACTTTCCTGTTCTGGTCTCTTATTGGAGGCTTTAAGTGCAGCAGACTTGTCCCTCTGCTCCAGCTCAGGGTGTCTGGTAGGCGGGGCGAATTTCGACACCGAGATCAAAGGTTTTGAGGTCTTCTCAGAAGGTTCAAGACGTAGACTTTCTGACACAGGATGTGGCCTGGCATCTACACCGTCACGTCGTGGAGCACCAAGTGGAATTATTTCGTTCACTAAAAATAAAGAAAACACTGTCAGACATTTAGAAAAAAAAGTGCAAAAGCAACCTCTTCAAATCATCATGGCAGCTGAAGCACCTTGCAAACCTGTATTAAATGTTAGTGCATTTTTATAAAGACTGTTAGCGAGGCACAAATTAGACTGACATGCAAACATTAAAGAGCAATGACATCAGTTGGCTGGAATATACTATACGACTTACAGTGGTATTTTCACCAGATAAAAATGTTTTTAAGTCAGCTATTTCTAAGTTTTTTTTATAGCGTGTCAGTAGGAAATATCAGTTTACATTTGCAAACATTAATTTTGCCATTAATTGTAATAATCCAGTGAGATTTTTGTTTGCACAAGGAGTCAACAGCCAGTGTTTCACACAGAGATCTGATCTTATCATCATTATCCAGTCTGTAGAATGACATGAAGAAACAGAACAAACTGAGACAGACTAAATCCAGAAGAACTGTGGCAACGTCTCTAAGATGCTTCAAGAAACCTACCTGCAAAGCTAACGTACTGTGAAAAGTTTTAGGCCCCTTTGTACAAAAATAAATAGATTTTCTTTATAAATTAACTTCTATTAACTGAATTAAATCAACATTTGGTGTGACCATCCTTTGCGTTTAAATCAGCTTTTGCCCTAGGTGCACTTGAGCAAAGTTTTTCAGGTAGCTTCGCAGATAGGTTTCTTGAAGCATCTTGGAGACGTTGCCACAGTTCTTCTGGATTTAGTCTCAGTGTTTTCTGTTTTTTCATGTCATCCCAGACAGACTGGATAATGGTGAGATCAGATCTCTGTGTGGAGAACTGACTGTTGTCAGACTCCTTGTGCAAACTGACTTAAAACCATATTTTAGTTGGTGAAAATACTAGTGTTCTAACAATTTTGGCCACCACTGTATGTACAGATTGTTGTCCCGATCTGCAGTCTGATGAAGTTGTGGATAGTTGCTGAAAGTCTGCAGATTTGGGCAGTCTGAGAAGCCTGATTTTTCAAAAAAATTAATTTGCCAGTCGTTCAGTGTATGATGGCTAGACTGTTGCAGTTTTGAGAGTCGTGCAATGCATTCCAGCCTTGAAAACAGGAGGATAAAATATGCAAGCCACTGTATCCATTACTACCATTGTGCCATACCGCAGTAAGCCCATAAGCAGATCAACAGCGGCCCAACACACCAAGCATCCCTGTAAAGTATATACCATATATCTCACCCAAAGAGGTGATGTGCTGCTTGAGGATACTTGACATTTTATACTGATGAAACACAGATAGGTGTCTTTAAAAGTCTTCTGAGTGATCTGTACAAAGTAAGATGCAGGTTTAAACAAGAGAACTTACATGTGAGCATGCAAAACTAGCATTTGTTTAGATAACCAAATCCTGTTTTTGTGAAGTCTGTGCCATTACAATACACACCACATATTAGTATCTCTATAGAAGATGACAGTAGATGATATTCAACAAACCTGTGCTACATGCTTCCAGTTTTCCATCAGGTGGGCGTGTGTCTGTAAAAAGAAAAACAATGGAGAAAACTTTAGCAGTTAGTCGTGGAAAGAGGACATGGAGAAAAGGAAATACCTACTTCCTGCGCTTCCTTCTCATTATTTTGTGTTGACATTCACTATTTGTACTTTGTAACTGAAATGTGTATGGGCGGGAACAGAACTGCATGTCTTGAAAAACGAAACTACTGGCAACAGTTCAAGTCATCAAAATAGATAGTTTAACTCATAGTGTTTGACGTTTTTATGACAAATCCATAAACCATCAATTACACAGATAAGGCGACCGTCAATCGGAAGACGCTGCATTACATATGATGCTCGTAACCACGAGGTTTTACCGACTAAGTTACACAAGCAAACGAAAACAAGTTCTCAAATCAAAACACTAACTTTACAAATGAGAGTTTACTTAATCAATTCTAACAAAATGTTATGTATACATAGAAATTTAGCCAAGTACACTAGTAAACAGAAATTGTCTACGTTAGCTGTCAAACCGCGTGACTGGCGCTGACTTTACTGTACGCGTCCGTTTAGCTTTAAAAAAAGAAACTGTATGTATAAACCTTACAACAACATGATATGCGATGCGTACCAGCCATTGTAGAAATTTGATAGATTATTTGATATACTCCATGATGAAAGTGCTGTTGTGTTTGTGGGGAGCCGCCATCTGTAGGTGGGAGGAGCGAGCGAGTGATGTAATTCACGGAAACGGCCGCTAGAGGCGTTAGATTGAGCGCCAAAATCAAAACCTATCACAGTGAACAGTAGAGACAGCAGTTAACTGTTGTTTCAGGGGAAAAAACACATACTAGTAAAATATACTGATTTAAATTCTTACAACGTCCCACAAAAGACCACTTTTAAATTTTAATTTCAAATTTACTTGGTGGGTTATTCAATTATTTATTTATAGTTGAAGTCAAAAGTTTACATACACCTTGCAGAATCTGCAAAATGTTAATTACACTTGATTTTTAATACTGTGTTGTTGATACCTTAATAAGTACCTGGTTGTTCACAGAAAAATCTTTTAGGTCTGACAAATTCTTTGGTTTTTCAGCATTTTTGTGTATTTGAACCCTTTCCAACAATGACTGCATGATTCTGAGATCCATTTTTCACACAGAAGACAACTGAAGGACTCATATGCAACTATTACAGAAGGTTCAAATGCTCACTGCTCCAAAAGGAAAATCCATGCAAGCCAGGGGTGTAAACTTTTGAACAGAATGAAGATGTCTATTTTTTTATTTTTTTGCTGTAATATCATTTTTTTTTTTTTTTTTTTTTTTTTTTTTTTTTTAGTACTGCCTTTCAGAAGCTACGGAAGATACTTACAGAAGACAAAGTAAGTTCAATTTACCCTGATCTTCAAATTCAAAAAGTTTCCCCCCGTGGTTCTTAATGTATTGTTTTTCAGGGGGCAGCTGTGGCCTAATGGTGAGGGAGTTGGGCTTGTAACCCAAAGGTTGCCACACTGGCAGGAATTGAAGGTGGGGATTGTGAATGAACAGCGCTCTTTCCACCTTCAACACCATTACTGAAGTGCCCTTGAGCAAGGCACTGAACCCTCAGTTGCTCCCCGAGCGCTGGAGCAATGGCTTGACCCATATAGTATGAAATAGTGGAATTGTGGAGCTCATAGTGAAGGAGGAATAACAAATCAGTTTTATCCCGAAACTTAAAATGCAAAAATATTCAATTTAGTGTAGATGCTGTCACTTATGGTACGACAAATTTCTGATACTGACACTTTATAGCAGTATCAGACTTATGCATATAATCATCAGTTGTCACTCATCTCCCAAAAATCATAACAATATGATAATATTAAAATGCTTAATTTTATTATCAAAGATATTGAGTTTTAATTGTGGATGTCAAAATATATAATGCAATGCAAAATGATGACTGAGATTTTATTTAAGTAAGCTTAGACATGGGCTAAATCGTAAAGTGATTTGTCTATTAATAAATAAATAAATAAAAGATCCTGTTGAGGCCTTAGAAATTCATGTGTCAAATATGATACAGCAGGCTTTATAGCAGTGTCGGAAGTTAACGAGGACTTAATGGCCCCTAAATAAACAAGAATGCCCCATAAATTCAAGACAAAGGGGCAAAAAATGCCCCTGCACAATTAAACAATGTATCACGGCTGCCACCATTAAAATAAAATGTGATAATAAATAAAACGTGTCATCAGATTGCTTTTACGTGCTGTTTTGTGCAGCGTTGAGCCTTATAGCCAATCATACGCGTATCTGTTGAATTTAGGAATGCATTGCCCAATCAGGAACTCTTACATTAGTCAGCGCTGGAAATTCCAGGGCTGTGTTGATTGCGCATGCTACCTCATAAACAACAATGCAGATAGGTAAATAGCTAAAAGATTCATTTAGATTTAGTGATTATAACGAGAGTTTTTGCAGAACGTGCGCTGAACTAGACTAAAGTCATGGACGGACATGTTTGTCTGTAAAGCATAGAAGCCAGAACAAAACAAAACAAAACAAAAACGCTGTTATATTGTTTTCTAGATCGATATTAATAATCATTATTACAACATAAAGAGGAATAATTTACAATAATGATTTTTTGTAATAATATTGCAACGCTATGAAACCCTTTTACATAGTCTATTGACAAGTTTAAAATATTGATTAAAGTAGTATTTGACATTAAAGACAACATAGTATGATGATTATAATAAAAAGGTGATTTTAAAAATTGCTCTCATGAATTTAAAAAATGCCCCTGGAAATAAATTCCAGGGGGCTAATATTGGCCCTTAGTAGAAAAGTTAATTTCTGACCCTGCGCATAGGGTTAAAACTTCTCTTGACAGCACTATCACAGTCCGCATGGCGTCTATTCTACAATATACGGTAGTGGCAGCGGTCTGGTATTATGTTACGGGGCGTTCTTCCAATATCAGGCTTTTAAATTGTGCTTGGAGGCTTGGACACGAATATAGGTTATTGAAGAAGGAAAATGCCTTTGCAAAGAGTACACGTTTGTGCTGCAATAATACTTTGCATTGCACATGCCTGTATTTCATCTGAAAATCAGACAGTAAGTAATAATGTTACCAAATCTCAATCTAATGACATAAAGTCAACATTAAATCTGGCTGGCAATGTTACTGAACGTTTGGAGACCGCAAAACCCGCTGAAAACCACACTCAGGCGCAGAAGAATACCACTAAAGATGGAGAACAGATGAACAAAGAGACCCATGGAGCAAAACCAGGCGAGTTCATGAATTTTGAACAGTTTTCTTTAAATGTCCTGTATGGTACAAAGTTTTAGCATGCCTTACAAATAACTCTGATCTATTATAAGTGATTTTTTTTTTCTATTATAAGGGAATTTTTTTATGTGGAACTGTCTCATTTTTTTTCCCGGTGGTCGGTGGTCAGCATTCTTCACAACATTCTGTATGACTTTTTTTTTCTTTACCTATTTATTTATCTATTTATTGCAATTTCACTAGTGTTTACATAGTAGTGTTAGTATATATTAGTATAGTTGAGGCCAGACGTTTGCATACATTATTTTATTTAAAAAAAAGAGGAATCATGCAAAATGCGTGTTATTTTTTATTTAGTACTGACCTGAATAAGATATTTCACATAAAAGACGTTTACATATACATACTTTTTTTTCTTTTTTTTTTTGTGATAGTTTTTCATGAGTCTCTTGTTTGTCCTGAGCAGTTAAACTGGCCACTTTTCTTCAGACAAATCCTTAAGGTCCCACAAATTCTTTGGTTTTTCAGCATTTTTGTGTATTTGAACCCTTTCCAACAATGACTGTATCATTTTGAGCTTTATATTTCCACATTGAGGACAACTGAGGGACTCAAACACAACTATTACAGAAGGTTCAAATGCTTACTGATGCTCCAGAAGGAAACATGCATTTACTTTTTGAATTTGAAGATCAGGGTAAATTTCACTTATTTTGTCTTCTGGGAAACATGTATCTTCTGTAGCTTCTTGAAGGGCAGTACTAAATGAAAAAATATGATATTTAGGCAAAATAAGAAAAAATTACACATCTTCATTCTGTTCAAAAGGTTTCACCCTCGGCTCTTAATGCATGGGTTTTCCTTCTGAAGCATCAGTGAGCGTTTGAACCTTCTGTAATAGTTGCATATGAGTCCCTCAGTTGTCCTCTATGTGAACAGATGGATCTCAAAATCATATAGTCATTGTTGGAAAGGGTTCAAATAGACAAAAATGCTGAAAAACCTAAGAAATTGTAAGACCTGAAGGACTTTTCTGAAGAACAGTGGGCAGTTTAACTGCTTAGAACAAACAAGGCACTCATGAACACAAAACAAAATAAAACAGCTGTGGATCATTCAGGTAACAACACAGTATTAAGAATCAATTGCATGTAAATATGCATAATGTACATTGCATAACTTCTTACTTTTTGTGTTGCAAAAGTTTTTTATTCCGATAACATCTGTTTAATATCAGGCTGGATGCTTAATGGGAAATCAGGTCAAGATATTGTGGGAAAACAGGAATGCTTAAGCAACAACCATGATGCTGATTCACCAGCCTTTGATTTAAGCAATAACAGTGATTCTATGGGACATTTGTAGGCTCAGCATTCCTGCGTTCCCACCAGAAGATGTTTACTTCTTGAAGTAATTTCAGAAGAGTACCATATGAAACCCTTTGGAGAGAGAGAATTATGGTTCACTACACTTGGACCACAAAACCAGTCATAAAAGTAGATTTTTCGAAATTGAGATTTCATAATCTGAAAGCTGAATAAATAAGCTTTCCATAAATGTATGGTTTGTTAGGACAATATTTGGCCGAGATATAAAACTATTTGAAAATCTGGAATCTGAGGGTGCAAAAAAAAAAAAAAAATTGAGAAAATTTTCTTTAAAGTTCCTAGCAATGCATTACTAATCAAACGTTTTGATATAATTAGGGTTGGAAATTTACTAAATATCTTCATGGAACATGATCTTTACTTAAAATCCCAATGGATTTTTGGCATAAAAGAAAAATCGGTCATTTTGACTAATAGAATGTATTTTTGGCTATTGCTACAAATAACTGGTGCAGAGCCACAAATAAGAGTGAACTGCTATGTGATTCATTACACCACATTTAATGTTATCTTTCTTCTAAACATTCTCAGGCTCTGCCCTGGTGCAATAAGTAACTGTTTATCAATCTTACATTTGTTTGTCTCAATCTCCATCTATCAGATTGTCCACCGCTGGGTTTGGAGTCTCTCAAAGTCTCTGATGATCAGTTGGAGTCATCCTCGTATTTAAGTGTTGGGGTTGGTCCTCACAGAGGGCGCCTCAACATTCAGGTCAGCCCACTGTGTGTTTGTTTAAGAAGAGTTTGAAGGTAGATTTGATGTAGTATGTTGTGAATTTGCATATGTGTATTGTTTGTAGTCTGGTCTGGAGGATGATGATGAGTATGACGGAGCGTGGTGTGCTGGGGTGAAGGATCAGGAACAGTGGTTCCAGGTGAATGCTCTCAGACCGACACTTTTTACCGGCGTCATCCTCCAGGGCAGAAACTCTATCTGGAGGTCAGTGTGTCATTCTTTTATTATAATTCTTTTTTCATTACATTCAGTTTCTACATTTTCATTATAATCATTTTGCCAAAATTGTGTTTGTGTTTATTCGTGTGTGTAGCTTGAACTGGGTCCGCACATATAAGGTGCAGTTCAGTAATGACTCATCGGTCTGGCAGCCCTGCATGAATGGATCAGAGGAGGCTGTAAGTTTATGAGTTTTCTAAGTAACACTAACCTACTTTTGTCAGCTCTGCATCATGGAGTTTCCCTGAGGTTAAAACATGACTTAAGAGCATTTAAATCTTTAAAGCCTATCATTTGTACATGTACATTTTCCTACATGTGACCCTGGACCACAAAACCAGTATTTTTCAAGGATACGACTATTTTAAAATCTGAGGGTGCAAAAAAAAAAAATGAAAAAAATCTCCTTTAAAGTTGTGCTAATGACATTCTTAGCAATGCATATTACTATTGAAAAATTACGTTTTGATATATTTACGATAGGGAATTTACAAAATATCTTCATTGTACATGATCTGTACTTAATATCCTAATAATTTTTGGCATGAAAGAAAAATCTGTAATTTTGACCCATACTGCTACAAATATACCCGTGCTACTTAAAGGAGTAGTTCACTTTCAGAACAAAAATTTACAGATAATGTACTCACCCCCTTGTCATCCAAGATGTTCATGTCTTTTTTTCTTCAGAAATAGTGTTTTTCGAGTAAAACATTTCAGGATTTCTCTCCATATAATGGACTTCTATGGTGCCCCCGAGTTTGAACTTCCAAAATGCAGTTTAAATGCAGCTTCAAAGGGCTCTAAATGATCCCAGCCGAGGAAGAAGGGTCTTATCTAGCGAAACGATCTCTTATTTTCTGTAAACATTTACAACTTATATACTTTTTAATCTCAAACGCTCGCCTTGCCAAGCTAGACAAGACGAGCATTTGCGGTTAAAATGTATATAAATAGTTTTTTGTTTTGTTTTTATAACCCATCGTTTTGCTAGATAAGACCCTTCTTCTTCAGCTGTGATCGTTTAGAGCTCTTTGAAACTGCATTTTGGAAGTTCAAACTCAGGGGCACCATAGAAGTCCATTATATGGGGAGAAATCTTAAAATGTTTTACTCAAAAAACATAATTTCCTTACGACTGAAGTAAGAAAGACATGAACATCTTGTAAGTACATTATTTGTAAATTTCTACTCCTTTTTTATATGTGTCTTACTGTTTTTTTTCTGTTCTATGTGTGTACTATTTTGTCTCACTTAATCTGACAATCTCTGTGCAGGTGTTTGTCGGAAATCAAGATTTGGAGACGCCGGTTTTGGCTCTGTTTCCTGAACCCTCAGTGGCACAGTACATTCGCATTAACCCACAGACCTGGTTTAGCAATGGCACCATTTGCCTCCGCGCTGAAGTGCTGGGCTGCCCAATGCCAGGTTTGAAATTACACTACTGTACTTTGAAATATTTAGGTCATATGGAAACTTCTTTTTTTGGGTCTTTTTTATTTGAATCAGCATTTTGAATATGAAAACATGATCCTATTTCTGTTGCATACACTACCATTTATAGGTAGTTTTTATGTTTTTGAAAGAAGTCTCTTATGCTCAGCATAATTTAAAGCTGTATTTATGTGATTAAAACGGTAAAAACAGTTTTAAATGAACAGTTTTCTATTTTGATGTATTTTTAAAATGCAATTTATTCTTGTGATGCAAAGCTGAAGTCTTCTGTGTCACATTCAAAAATCATTCTAATATGCTGATTTGCTGCTCAAGCCACATTTATTATTATTATCAATGTTAAAAACAGCATTTATTTGAAATAGAAATCTTTTGTGACATTATAAATATCTTTACTGTCACTTTTGAACAATTTAATGCATTCTTGCTGAATACAAGTTTAATTTTTTTTTTTCAAAACTGACCCAAAAAAACTGACGGCAGTGTATTACTTCAATTTTTCCTTTACAAAACCTTTGAATTATCTACTCAAGTGAGCCAAAAACCTCAACACGTCAGTCGAGCTCTATTGAAGATCTTACAACATGTTGCAGTTTTAAATTATTGAATAGTTCAAAATGCACTTTGACAAAACTTGTTTATATTTGTAGATCCTGACAGCCCACATTTTTCTGAGGCTGAGAGCAGATCCTTAGATGACCTTGACTTCAGACACCATAATTACAATGAGATGAGAAAGGTTAGAGTGATTTTTGACCTACATCTTAATCCTGTTTATTATTGTAAGTGAACTGACCCACGTCACTCTTTCTCTAGTTAATGAAGGCTGTGAATGACAAATGTCCAAATATCACACGGATCTACACGATTGGGAGGAGCTACACTGGACTGAAGCTTTATGTTATGGAAATATCCGACAACCCAGGAAAGCATGAGCTTGGTAAGTGTTCTAGTACCTAATCTAATACGACCACACACATAATTTGGTGTTTCACTGAAGGTTTTCCAGGGAATTCGTTTTTTTCGTCCTAGTTTTTCCTTAACACAGATAATAGATGATATTTTCTTTGCTTTTAGGCTCAGTTTTGCTCATTCATTATACCTTTATGTAACATGTTGTTGTCACACATCTGCTTTTCATCACTGATTTGGCCAGAATAAACATTCCACCATTGATCAAATTTAGTTGGGGACTTACCAAAAGCACATTGTAGCCGTTTGACGACTCTAATCTCTCTGTGAGGGTAGAAAATGTTCCAATCAAAATGGTCATTTTTCATGACACTATCAACAAAACAAAATCTAGCCCTGACCTGATTTTTTTGGACTGCTGTTGAACTCAGAAATGCAGCACACACGCAACTAAATGTTTATCTCTAATTTGATGGATTTACATTACATATAACATTTCAATTAGCTTGAATTACAGTTTTAACATACACAAACTAATCACTTAATGTGATATATATTTGTCAGGTGTATATCATTTAAAGAGGTCACATTTCTGTACTTAATCATGGCATAGTTTATTAACTATCAACTATTCAAACTGCTTAGAATCAGCATACGTCTGTTCATTGTGAAAACACTTATATTTATTCAGTTAAAAAGTAAGAACATGTTAAAAATAGATGTGGATAGATGTGGAACAAGCAGTATTCAATTACTTAAAATATATGAAACTATGGTTGATAAATATATAAAGCTGGTTATTGTGTATTTAAAATAAATTCAGTTATTTAGTACTATTGCAGAAATTTTACCCGTTTTATTCATGTATGACTGATAAATATGCAGTCAAACCAAAATTTATTCAGACACCTTCAACATTTCCACTTTATCACAGTTTATTTGCTATAGTTTAGAAAATGGTAATAACATATGTCAAGAACTCAGAGTTAAACTGTGTCAGATCAAATCCATCTTAATAATATCAGATAACTTTGATAGAAAGGTGTCAAGATTTGGCAAGTGAGGACCCAAACGCAGAATGAACAGTTTGACAGTTTATTGACTGGACAGGGCAAACAAGAGGAAGGGCAGACAGTCGCACACACGGGCCTGGGAACACACGACTAGGGAAGACAGGATGTAGATGGAGAGGCAGGTGCAACCCCGAAGAGAATCCGGGCGGCCGGGAGCAGCAACCAGGGGGAATTCAGGAGGCCGAGCAGGACAGACAAACACACAAAAGACAAGACGACAAAGACAGGCACACAAAAGAAAAGCTTAAAAAACTAAGACGGGGGAGAGCTAGGTAAACAATAAGGTAATAACGGACTAGAAAAATCAAAACAACAAAAGGGAAAAAATAGAATTAAAACAAAAGACCAGAAGAACTAGGTAAAACAAAAAATAAAGATATCAAAAAGACTAGAGAAAACAAATCAAAAGAATAAAAGTAAATAAATGTAAACTAGAATTTAAACAAGAGACCAGAAGAGCTAGGTAAAACAAAAATAAAGATTATCAAAAAGACTAGAACGGGAAAGGCAAAAACTAGGGCTCAGAAGAAAAAAAAACTAAACTAGACTAAAGGGGAAAAAACACTGAGAGTTATCTAGGACGGGACCGAAAAATCTCAAAGATTAGAATACACAAACTCACAAAACGAACCAGCAAAGACAAGAGGGAAAGAGCACAATATAAAGGGAGGAAATGACATGAGGATCAGGTGAGTACAATTAGACAAACGAGAAGAACAGGTGACGACACTCAAACAAACGAGGACTAAACAAGAGGGCGTGGAAAAGGGAAACAAGGAGGTGGGGCAACAGGAGCACATGGCAGACATAAACAAAGACACAGCCATGTGCTGACACACAATACAAACAAGGAAACATTAAACAAAGACAAGACAGACAGGGCTGTCAGGGCAGGATCATGACAGTACCCTCCCCCTGACGGACGCCTCCAGGCGTCCATAATGGGCAACGGCCAAGGGGGTATAAACTGGGAGGGTGGGTGGGGTGGCGGGTTGGGAAACCCAGAGTAGCCAGGGGAACTTGGAGGAAAAGGAGGGGGAAGGAAAAGTCCAGGGGGTTGGCTTGGGACAGAGGAGGGGGGAGGCCACCTTAAAGGCCCACTAGGTCCAGGAAACACAGGGGGTGGGATGGGAGGGCCAGGAAAACCTCTAGAAGCCCCTCTAGGTCTGTGGGTGCTCTTGATTTGAGGGAGCTTGGGACTTGGCTTGAGAGTCAAATTCCGGAAGCCCTCCAGGGCTACTGGAACTGGTTTAGGTGATGAATCCGGGGACTCGGGAACGGCGGCCATCTTGGCCGGAAACTCAGGATTGGCGGCCATCTTGGCCGAGAACTCAGGGACGGCGGCCTCTTTGGCCGGGGATACAGGATCAACGGCCATCCTGGCCAGGAACTCAGGGACGGCGGCCTCTTTGGCCGGGGGCTCAGAGTTGGCGGCCATCTTGGCCGGGGACTCGGAATCGGCGGCCCTCTTGGCCGGGGATACAGGATCAACGGCCATCCTGGCCGGGGATTCGGGATTGGCGGCCATCTTGGCCGGGGACTTGGGATCGGCGGCCATCTTGGCCGGGGATACAGGATCAACGGCCATCCTGGCCGGGAACTCGGGAACAGCGGCCTCTTTGGCCGGGGGCTCAGAATTAACGGCCATCTTGGCCGGGGATACGGGATCAACGGCCATCCTGGCCGGGGACTCAGGAACGGCGGCCTCTTTGGCCGGGGATTCGGGATCGACGGCCATCCTGGCCGGGAACTCAGGAACGGCGGCCTCTTTGGCCGGGGGCTCAGAGTTGGCGGCCATCTTGGCCGGGGATTCGGGATTGACTGCCGTCTTGGCCGGGGACTCAGGATCGGTGGCCCTCTTGGGAGCCGACTCAGGACGCTCGGGTGAGATGTGACCTGACCCCGAAGGAACAGCTGTGACCTGACTGTGCTCAGGAGGAGAGGCTGCATCCTGACCTGCCTCGGGAAGCGTGGCAGTGTCCTGACTGGGCTCAGGAAGCGTGGCAGTGTGTTTGGCCAGCTCTGGAATGACTGGAGTGGTTTTAGCTGGATCAGGATTGATAGCAATGGGCTTGACCGGTTCTGGAACGACTGGGATGGACTTGGCAGACTCCGGCATGACTTGAGCAGGCTCGGGAGACTCAGAGACTAAGGCAGTTTTCTGGGCTGCCCTCTTCCTTCTCTGCTTACACTTCGGAGCCGACACTGGAGCGGACTCAGGGGCTGGAGCCGACACTGGAGCGGACTCAGGGGCTGGAGCCGACACTGGAGCGGACTCAGGGGCTGGAGCCGACACTGGAGCGGACTCAGGGGCTGGAGCCGACACTGGAGCGGACTCAGGGGCTGGAGCCGACACTGGAGCGGACTCAGGGGCTGGAGCCGACACTGGAGCGGACTCAGGGGCTGGAGCCGACACTGGAGCGGACTCAGGGGCTGGAGCCGACACTGGAGCGGACTCAGGGGCTGGAGCCGACACTGGAGCGGACTCAGGGGCTGGAGCAGACACTGGAGCGGACTCAGGGGCTGGAGCAGACACTGGAGCGGACTCAGGGGCTGGAGCAGACACTGGAGCGGACTCAGGGGCTGGAGCAGACACTGGAGCGGACTCAGGGGCTGGAGCAGACACTGGAGCGGACTCAGGGGCTGGAGCAGACACTGGAGCGGACTCAGGGGCTGGAGCAGACACTGGAGCGGACTCAGGGGCTGGAGCAGACACTGGAGCGGACTCACTGGCAGACGCAGCAGATCGAGCCGCCCTCTTCCTACGATCCCTCCGTATTCTTGTGGGAGTCAGAAGATGATGGTGGACTTGACTCGGAGGGGAAAGAAGGGCAGGCTGGTCATTGAGAATATCCTCTTGAGGAGTATGGTTCTGCCAGTGCTGGCGGTGGTACAGATAATTTGAGAACCCCCAGAAGTCCAGAATTTGAAGGTGCTCCATCTCCCATAGTGGTAAGGGGTCGTCTAAGGTGAGGTTGAAGGTCCCCTTCAGGGCTGCATCATCATACTCAAGACCCCTTGCCATGGACCAGAAAAACTGGGCATAAGACCGTGGATCCTGGCCCTGCTGACGAAGCGCAGACACCGCCCGCCGAAGTGCCAGTCTCTCCTCTTCAGTGGCTGGTGGCACAAACTTAACGCTCATTCTGCTGGGTCCTCGAGGGGCTGGTTCGTTCTGTCAAGATTTGGTAAGTGAGGACCCAAACGCAGAATGAACAGTTTGACAGTTTATTGACTGGACAGGGCAAACAAGAGGAAGGGCAGACAGTCGCACACACGGGCCTGGGAACACACGACTAGGGAAGACAGGCAGGATGTGGATGGAGAGGCAGGTGCAACCCCGAAGAGAATCCGGGCGGCCGGGAGCAGCAACCAGGGGGAATTCAGGAGGCCGAGCAGGACAGACAAACACACAAAAGACAAGACGACAAAGACAGGCACACAAAAGAAAAGCTTAAAAAACTAAGACGGGGGAGAGCTAGGTAAACAATAAGGTAATAACGGACTAGAAAAATCAAAACAACAACAAAAGGGAAAAAATAGAATTAAAACAAAAGACCAGAAGAACTAGGTAAAACAAAAAATAAAGATATCAAAAAGACTAGAGAAAACAAATCAAAAGAATAAAAGTAAATAAATGTAAACTAGAATTTAAACAAGAGACCAGAAGAGCTAGGTAAAACAAAAATAAAGATTATCAAAAAGACTAGAACGGGAAAGGCAAAAACTAGGGCTCAGAAGAAAAAAAAACTAAACTAGACTAAAGGGGAAAAAACACTGAGAGTTATCTAGGACGGGACCGAAAAATCTCAAAGATTAGAATACACAAACTCACAAAACGAACCAGCAAAGACAAGAGGGAAAGAGCACAATATAAAGGGAGGAAATGACATGAGGATCAGGTGAGTACAATTAGACAAACGAGAAGAACAGGTGACGACACTCAAACAAACGAGGACTAAACAAGAGGGCGTGGAAAAGGGAAACAAGGAGGTGGGGCAACAGGAGCACATGGCAGACATAAACAAAGACACAGCCATGTGCTGACACACAATACAAACAAGGAAACATTAAACAAAGACAAGACAGACAGGGCTGTCAGGGCAGGATCATGACAGAAAGGTATGTAACAAAACATGGTCAGGTCAAAGTATCAAATCTAATTTTTGGTCCCAGATTTTTATCAATTTTACTGGTAGTCTACTGTATGAAGAATTTTGGGGTATAATATGTCACAGTTTACTTTATTTTGCTATCCTCATTTACATGACAGAACTATAGTGTCCTGCACCCACTTGTAAAAAAATATCAAAAATTATATCTGGTGTCTGAGTAATTTTTAGTTTGACTGTACATCACAGTAAGGTTATTAGTTTGTTTATGTTAAAACTATGTAATCCAAATGGATAAAGAAAATGATGTGCAATTCAAATTTAGTTCAAAAAATATTTATTTGAGTGCATTTACTCTTTATGATAACACTGTTTGCCCATAGGTGAGCCAGAGTTTCGCTATGTTGCCGGGATGCATGGGAATGAAGTTTTAGGCCGGGAGCTCTTGCTAAATCTTATGCAGTACATCTGTCATGAATACAACCGAGGCAATCAGCGTATCATACAGCTGGTGAAGGACACACGCATCCACTTGTTGCCATCTATGAACCCAGACGGATATGAGCAAGCCTATGAGAAGGTAAGACCAGACGAAACAGTGATGTAAGAAAAACATTGATTTCAATGTAGAAGTTATAGGTGGTTTTTATTATTATTATAGATATTTAAGATTATACATTATGTTTAACTATATTGTGATCACTGTCATGTACTCTAGTATTTACGTTTGCTCATCTGTTGGTTTAAACAGGGATCAGAACTCTCTGGGTGGGCTCTTGGACGCTACAATTTTGAAGGCATTGACATGAACCATAACTTTCCTGACCTCAATACCATCATGTGGGACGCTCAAGAGATGGCTATGGGCCAGAAGAGAGTGAGCAACCATTACATTCCCATGCCAGAGTACTACACCTCAACCGAAGCATTAGTAAGTATGACTTGTCATCCATGCTTTGCTATGGAAGACTTTTTCTGCTATTAAATTGTTTTTTACTTTTATCTCACAATTCTAAAGAAAGAAGTCCAGTTGCAAGATACAAACTCAGAATTGCGAGAAAATAGACAGAATTGTGAGATAAAAAGTTGTAATTATCTTTTCATTTTTTTATCCCATGGCAAAAACAAGCTTCCATACTTGGCACTTTCTTAGAATACAGTATGTGTACTTATAAAACACTGAAAAAGAGCTTATATTTTTGTCAGAACAGTCAAAATGGTTCTTTTTTAGATAAGCAAAGGAATTCCTCTTGTTAGACTAAGAAAACAGCAGAGCTTTGAGCTCTTTCAGTATTTTTTATGTGCCCTCATACTGTTTGTTTTATTTGGACGCACAGCGAAAGTCAATATTTAGGGTCGGATTAATTCAACTTTTCAATAGTCTGTTAGTCTTTGCTGTACAGATGAGGATACATTATGCATGGGGGAATCAGGGCCAAGCAGATCTAAAGAATGTGAGCACTTCCTGTAAGCTGAAGCTCCCTGTGCCGGGGCCTCTGATAGAAAACACACAGCCGTGAAAGAGCAGAAAACAGATTAGAAATGAAATTCACAGAAAGATGATAGATGCAAACTCAAATATGAAGAAATGTAATAATAGAAGAACACAAACCTGGAATTGTTTTCTGTGGATTATGAGGTTATTATAAGCAAAATTTCACTTTTGTGCTTGGGGGAGGGGCTACAGGGGCCGGACTCGCATTGAAACAAGACCCAGACCAAAATCCTAGACTAGACTAGACCCCCCCCCCCCCCCCCCAATAAAACAGATCCTGAGATAGCATTTGGGCCACAGAGTTCTGTGTTTTTGTGTAGCGTATGTTACATATGTGACCATCAAACCAGTCATAAGTAGCCAACAATAAATTGTATGGGTCAAAATTATCGATTTTATTATGCCATATGCCATATGTTCCATGAAGACATTTTGTAAATTTTCTACCATAAATATATCAAAAAGTTCATTTGAACAACTTTAAAAGGTCACAAATCCCAAAAACAATTTGCGATTTTTCTCAATATTTAATTTTTTTTGCACCCTCAGACTCCAAATTTTTAAATAGTTGCCAAATATTAGTCCTATCCTAACAAACCATCAATCAATGGAAAGCTTATTTATTCAGCTTTCAGATGACATATAAATCTCAATTTAAAAAAAATTGACCCTTATGACTGGTTTTGTGGTCCATGGTCACAAAAAGTTAAAGTTTTATTTCAAGTAATGAAAAAATAGTTTTATGTTTAATTTTAGTTTTAGCTAACTATAATAACCCTGGTATAACCCTGGTATATGTGACCCTGGACCACAAAACCAGTCATAAGGTTAAATTTGACAAAACTGAGATACATACATCATATGAAAGCTCAATAAATAAGCTTCCTATTAATGTATGGTTTGTTAGGATAGGACAATATTTGGCCGAGATACAACTATTTGAAAATCTGGAATCTGAGGGTGCAAAAAAATCAAAATACTGAGAAAATCACCTTTAAAGTTGTCTAAATTAAGTTCTTAACAATGCATATTACTAATCAAAAATTACATTTTGATATATTTATAGTAGGAATTTTACAAAAAATCTTCATGGAACATGATCTTTACTTAATTTCCTAATGATTTTTGGCATAAAAGAAAAATCAATAATTTTGACCCATACAATGTATTTTTGGCTATTGCTACAAATATACCCCAGCGACTTAAGACTGGTTTTGTGGTCCAGGGTCACATATAATATATATATATTTTTTGCCCAAATTTATGTTTAAGGTTGCTCCAGAGACACGTGCTGTAATCAACTGGATGCAGGATATCCCATTTGTACTGAGTGCTAATCTGCACGGGGGAGAACTGGTGATCACTTACCCTTTCGACTGCACAAAAGATTGGGTCCCTCGCCAGGACACGCCCACCGCAGACAACGATTTCTTCCGTTGGTTGGCTGCCGTCTATGCGTCCACCAATCTGGCGATGGCAAACCCAGAGCGGAGGATCTGTCACTATGAAGACTTCCAGCAGCACAACAACATCATCAATGGAGGGGACTGGCACACTGTACCAGGGAGTGAGTAAAAAACTAACACGCGTGCACAAAATGTGTAACTTCAGTTTATACAACTTTATTAAATTGGGAAAGAAAACTTTCTAAAAAAAGTTTTAAGATGTATTTTTTATAATGAATACACTTATAATTCCTTCCTTCATTTCATTTTTAAATGGCAGTCTTAATAAAATGATTCTTATATGGGCCATTCTAAGGAATTGGTGTAAACCGCTGTCCCACCATCAAAAAACACATTTAAAAAGCATTCAAATCGTATGTTTACAAAGATCCTTTTATTATCTTTTGAAACCCACAATATTATTTAAAATACCAGTACGCTTAATATATATATAAAATCATAATTTAGTGGGTACTTTCAATTGGGAGGTGGCTGTCCCAAACCTTAACCCCTAAAATATCTTTTTGATTTCTTAAAAAAGTAAAGTTAAAAATATATATATATATTTATTTTATATTTTCTTTGTAAATTAGGAAGCTTTATTTAAAAAATGTGTCCCGCATTTTAATCTCACTACCGAAATAGTGTATGTTTTAGTCTATTGGCTGAGACTGATTTTAACTACACCCCTACATTTATGATCAGAAAATATATATTTGTGTCCCTCTCTCTCATAGCTACAAGGTGTGAGTAGATAGGTCCAATCATTTTAAGGTAAATGTGTTCAAAAGTCTAAAAATCTGTGTGTAACTTTAAAGTTTGTGTACAACTGTTTAGAACTGCGCTAGCTAACCATGCGCTGATTAGCATCTTTGAGCTAGGTTCAGAAGTATCTAAATTTGTCACTACCGTAACAGTCACACCCAAAATATGTCATCATTAGTTGCATTTCCATTACCCTTTAAATTGCGCAAATTGAAATTGCGAATTGAAAATACATCTAATGGAAACACGTCAATTGCGCAAAAACTCCCATATATCACAAAAAAGGCTTACGCTCGCATGGGGTGGTTTTTAGGCAATTCGAAAAAGGAATATATCGCAAAACAGCAAAGGAAACGTTTTTTTCGCATTTATAGGTCACAGTCGATTAAATATAGTCAAAAAAATACGATTTAGTCTCATAACATTGGTTAATGGAAACACCGTCATTTCGCAATACTTTTTAATCTACATTTATAAAATATCGCCAACGTTTTTCACTAAACTGTAATGGAAACACACCTATTGTTTCAGTAGTGGCAAAAGGGAATGCCTAATTCCTTATTTGGGGGAAAAAAAATAAATTTTAGTACATTTATGCAGATTTGTAGTATTTTAGTATTTTTTAGTATGCGAGTTAAAATTCTGTAATGCGCGGTCTCTACCAAAACATTACAGTCGCTACCGAAAATGTGCAGTCACTACCGAAACATGGGATGTTTTGCCAAAAATAAAGTATACTGAATTATCAGCTGAGATGTTATGATAGTTTTCGGTTCAATGTATATTCAACTAATAAATCCTCAACTTCGAAATAAGTATGATCAACTTTTTGCCTTTTACAAAGAAAAATTGAATAAAAAATGCAACAAATCTCATAAAGCACACTTGAAATATTGTTAAAATTGTAATTGTTATTGATTTACCTCTAAAATAAAATAGAAAAAAACATGTATATACAAGGAAGATGTGAGCAGAATCTTAATAGGTCAATATAACCCTTCTAATTAAATTATTACTGCTGGGTTTCGGTAATGACAAATTTTGGGAGAGGACAAATATTCCAAAACTTTACTCCACAATTACTAGAAATGTGTACCTTGGATATTATACAATTTGCATGCCTACATAAGTTGTTTCTAACTCTGACTTTGAACCAATTCTCTAGAATGCCCCGTATAAAAGGCTTCAATACTGATGAGCTTCTTATATTTTATTTCTGCTTTTTAGGTATGAATGACTTCAGTTACCTCCACACAAACTGTTTCGAAATAACTGTAGAGTTGTCCTGTGATAAGTTCCCACATGCCAGTGAGCTTCCTGTCGAATGGGAGAACAACAAAGAGTCTCTCCTTCTGTACATGGAGCAGGTCAGTTCACTTTCCCTCTGTCCTACACGGACAATGATCCTGCTGAAACCCATTTCCATTTTCATCTGCTCTCTCTGGTTTCCGCAGGTGCACAGAGGCATAAAAGGCGTCATCAGGGACAAGGACACTAGAGTCGGCATTGCAGATGCTGTCATTAAAGTTGACGGCCTGGATCATGACATAAGATCTGGTATACCTCAGCTTTATTTTAGTATCATTGATATATTATAGGTCATTAGTTTTAGTCTATATATCACAATTCTGACTTTTTTCTTGCAATTCTGAGAGAATACAAATTACATGTTGTTAATACTGAAAATAATGTTTTTCTTTCTTTCATATGCTTGCAGCTGTAGATGGCGATTATTGGCGTTTGTTGAATCCAGGTGAATACAAGATAACGGTGTGGGCAGAAGGCTATTTCCCACGAATCCGCCACTGCTCTGTAGGGTCCGAGCCCCAAGCGACCATCTGCGACTTCACGCTCACCAAGACCTCACAGGATCGTCTTAAACAGATCCTGGCCAAGGGTGGGAAAATCCCCCGGGACAATCAGGTGCGGATCCGAGCCATGCGAATGCGCAAACTCCGCACCAGCACTAAGATTATCAACCGCCGTCGAGAACAGCAGCGTCTTAACCAAGTTAAACAGAAGTGAGCAGCTCACTTATCAAATAATGAGCCAATCTGCTGCAAGTTGAGAGACTTTGAGATTCTGGACTGTAAAGTGACAAAACACTCCTAAAAGCTCTATATCTTTGAAAATAAGATAAGAGACCACAGATTCCCAAAGCCGGTCGAGTCGATGAAGGATTTAAAGATACTGTTTTTTAACCAATGTGATTACACATCTTATTCCTGGTCTGCTGTTCAACATTTGAATGTTTTTTATTTTGTTTTTTTACCGCTAACAGAGATTTCTAAGATTTCACATGTGAGCAAGACTCTGAGGTTGTAGCTGGTTTCTACACTCAGAATGTGATATTATAATAAAGCTAATAAAGGATTTTACAGAAAGCACCTCTTAGTTTCCTCAGCTGTCTTAATTTATTGATTAATGGTGTCAGCACTACAGGATTATTTTGGGGGAAGAAAATGGTGAAACAATCTAAAATACCTATCGCACAATTCAGAACTGTGTGATACAATCTTGTAATTCTGACTTTATTCTCCGAATTGCGAGATATTAACTCACAATTTCGAGTTATAAAGTCAGAACTGCGAGATATAAACTCACAATTCTGTGAACATATCAGTCTTTTTTCTTCTCGGAACTGGACTTTATAACACGCAATTACGAGATTAAATCTCACAATTCTGAGAAAAAAAGAATTGAAAGATACAAACTCGCAATTGCGAGAAAACAAGTCAGAATTGCAGGTTTATATCTTGCAATTCTGGCTTTATTTCTCGCAATTGTGAGTTTATATCCCTCAATTCTGACTTTATAACTCGCTCTCACACTTCTGAGAAAAAAAGTAAGAATTGGCAGTTTATATGACGCAGTTGTAACAAATGACGCAATTACCTTTTTTATTTTTTATTCAGTGGCAAGACACTGCAAAAAAATGCTTTTCTTACTTAGATTATAATTTTGTCTTGTTTCCAGCCAAAAAAAGATCTAAAAATGCTTAAATCGAGGAGGATTTTCTAGACAAGCAGAAAAAAACAAGTGAAAATTAAGTACGTTTTTGCTTGAAACAAGCAAAATAATCTGCCAGTGGGGTAAGCAAAATATTTTAGCTTTCTGTTTGAAATAAGATCTTTTGATTACCCCATTGGCAGATTATTTAGCTTGTTCCAAACAAAAACTCACTTAATTTTGACTAGAGTTTTTTTTTTCCAGAAAACAAAATAATTTTTGCTTGTCTAGAAAATCCTCCTTGATTTAAGCATTTTTAGATATTTTGGCTGTTCCGCCACTGAATAGAAAATAAAAAAGGTAATTGCGTCTTTTTTTACTCGCAATTGCGAGTTTACATTTGTTACAATTGCGTCATATAAACTGTCAATTCTGCCTTTTTTTTCTCAGAACTGTGAGATATACTAAGTGCACAATTGCGAGTTATTAAGTCAGAATTGCGGGATATAAACTCACAATTGCGAGAAATATAGTCAGAATTGCAAGATATAAACTCACAATTCTTCATTTTTTGACTTTCTCGCAATTGCGAGTTTGTATCTCGCAATTCTGACTTTTTTCTCAGAATTGTGAGATATAAACTCGCAATTGCAATTTCAGTTCAGTCATTAAGTTAAGTTCCGACTCGAGGAGAAAAAAAAATACTGATATGTTCACAGAATTGCGAGTTTATATCTCAGAATTCTGACTTTATATCTTGCAATTGTAAGTTTGTATCACGCAGTTCTGAGAAAAAAATGTCAGAATTGTAAGATAAGTCGCAATAACTTTTTATATATATATATATATATATATATATATATATATATATATTCAGTGTCGGAACGGGCTTCCATACCATACACTATAATGATTATATGGTATGGAAGCCCGTTCCGCCACTGAATATATATATTTAATAAATTTGCAAAGTTTTCACAAATCTGTTTTGTGCTTTGTCATTATAGTATAATGACAAAGCACAAAACAGATTTGTGAAAACTTTGCAAATTTATTAAAAATAAAACATCGAAATATACATTGCATAAGTATTCAACTCAGTGCTTAGTTAAAATGTCTAAAATTCTTAAATTTCAAATGTCCCAGAAAAGGGTATGAATACTTATGCAATGTAATCCTTTCAGTTTTTTATTGCTAATATTACATATAAAATTTTAAATTTGAAAAGTTGTTACAAACCTGTTTTGTGCTTTGTCATTATGGTGTATGGAGTATAGACTGATGTAGAAAAAAGTATTTAAAGCAGTTTTTCACAAGGCTGCAACATATAACATGAAACAAATTAAGGGGCATGAATACGTTCACAAGACACTGTATATGTGTGTGTGTGTGTGTGTGTGTGTGTGTGTGTTTGTATATACACTATATAAATGTATTGGGACACCCCCTTCTAATGAAAAGGTTTGACTACTTTAGTAATTTCCATGAATACAGATCTTTATGTTTAAGCATATATTAATATTCTATGGGATTGTGAGCTTCTAATTTTATAGCAACAGTTTGGACAGGACTCTTTTCTATTCTAACATGACAATGTTTGGCAAGCTCACAATCCCCTAGAATATCATTATATGCTTAAACATTAAGATTTGCACTCATTCAAATTATTAAAGTAGTCAAACCTGTTTATTAAAAGGGTCCCAATACTTTTGGCAATATAGCGCGCGTGTGTGTGTGTGTGTGTGTGTGTGTTTATATATATCAAATGAATGAGAAGGTGTGTCCAAACGTTTGGTCTGTACTGTAGATATGAATTCAACTGAAAAAACTTGTGAAAAATATCTTTCAGGTGGTCAAATAGCAAATAGTGCAGCCACCTACTGGTAAAAGTTTTTTTTTTTTTTTTTTTTTTTACAGGATTTTCCAAAAGATTGGCAAAAATCTTACACTCAACCATGTGAAATTATCATGTTATCCCCATGAATTAAAGTTAGAAATGTGGGTCTTTTAAGTGAATTTTACATAAAAAAGCAGTTTTTGTATAAAAACCCATTTAAAAAATATTTATTTATTAATTTATATATATTTAAAAAATATCACTAACCCACTGAAAACTGCACAAATGTAGAGTAAAAACTTTAATAAACAGAAAAATATACAGTACAGACCAAAAGTTTGAACACACCTTCTCATTCATTTGAATGAGAAGGTGTGTCCAAACTTTTGGTCTGTACTGTATATAAATGTTATATAAACGTATATAAATGTTACTGTTTACCACAGAATGGAATGCTACACCAATAGATCTGTGGGTTTCACACTTCCTAAGCAACCCAGTTCATTTTCCATAACTCATACTTTCAATCGTTATATATACACTACCATTCAGTGTTTGGGTAGGTTTTTTGCTTTCAGGAAATTAATGCTTTTATACAGCAGAATGAACTGATCATAAATGACAGTAAAGACATTTACACTACCAGTCAAAAGTTTTTAAACAGTGAGATTTTTAGTTTTTTAAAGAACTCTCTTCTGCTCACCAAGCTTGCATTTATTTGTACAGCAAAAACAGTACAATTCTAAAATATTTTTACCATTTAAAATAACTTTTTTTCAATTTGAATATGAATTCATATTTAGTAATTCTATTTCAATTCCAAAATGTAATTTATTCTGATTTGCTGCTCAAAAAAACATTTATTATTATTATGGTGTTATTATTACAACCGAGTATATTTTTTTTTCAGGTTTCTTTGATGAATAAAAAAGTTCAGAAGAACATTATGTGAAATAGAAATTTGTATACAAATAAAATGTGTAACATTATAAATGTCTTTTATCATTTCTATAATTCTCCCCCTATTAATTCCATTAAAATCTAGATATTAGAATGATTTCTGATGGATCATGTGACACTGAAGATTGGAGTAACAATGCTGAAAATGTATTTAAATTTAAATATATTAAAATAGAACATTTTTAAATGGTAAAAATATTTTACAATATTACTGCTTTTGCTGTACTTTGGATCAAATGAATGCAGGTTTGGTGAGCAGAAGCGACTTCTTTAAAAAAACATTTAAAATATTTTGACTAGTAGTGTATTCACAATATTACCGTTTTTATTGTATTTTTGAATAAATAAAGGCAGTCTTGTGAGCATAAGAGACTTAGTCAAAAAAGGAAAAACAAACCTATGTATGTTATTGTATATATTATCTAAAACCCACTGGCATATGAAATAATCAATTCCACGTGTTTTCTATTTCGTGTGACTGATGAACACATGCATTTTACAAAAACTTGTTCAGACAAGGTGACATTTTTTCCCAATCCAGCTCTTGACCTTAAACAAGTGACACCCCTGTCCTAAAAGTGATCCGTTTAAGCAAGCCAGATGGCAATGCTTATTCAGTGCACTCCATCAGCCTAAGATATGCTAATACAAGTCTCATTTACAGCATTATTCTTTCTTATTCCAAACCGAAGATCTGAAAAAGTTTCTTTATTTAATATATCTGTACCACTGCATCCTTAGTATTGTTAACATGAATAAAGTGAATCAAATGAATCATGGATGAATAGAGTAAAGCTTTTAAATCTCCATGTTCAAAAACGCTCACTCACTATTTTAATAACTGATAAGGATAACCAACTGATATTAGTCCCAGAAGAGCTGAACATTCAGATTTTGTCATTTTTCATCTTAAGAAAGCTAAACTTATCTGTATAAAACACTCATCCAACAATTAAACCTGCATCAGAGCTGTGTTCTCCCATTGTCCTCATGTCCAGAGCTCAAAGCTCCTTTCATACATTTCATAACTGCTGATTGTCCATGTAGGGACCAAGAGCATATGAAAAACAGAACATTACAAAAGTCCCAGTCCATTCAATCAACCATCGGCAGAAGTCGTATTCATCCCAATACTCACACGTACACGGTACATACTGCATTGACAATCTACGAATCAGACCTCAGTTAGTGTTATTACAGACAAGCAGTCCAAAAAATAAAAACGAACGATTAGTAAAAGTGACATACTTCCAGAAAAAAATGTTTCTGAAAACGAATATGGCATTGTCTAAAATGTTTGGCAAAATGCAAAAAATGCCATCGGCTCGAACTGCTTTACAGTTACATGAAAATGATTGGCTTAAGCGGTTACTGCAGTGCTGCATGGATGAGCGACCAAAAAACATCCCATAACGCTCACATGACTCATTCACCCTCCATCGTGGAGAAAAACTAATGCTGTTAGCTTTCATTCAATTCACACAGCGTATAGAACAATTACATCTAAAAATGACAAACATCAAGGTCATTCACATGCAGTGTGACCTTACACACACACACACACACACACACACACACCAAAAAAAAAAAAATCAAACACACACTCTGTTTCAGGTAGTTTCGTTCTCCCGTTATCCGCCTGAACAATCCGAAGCTTCTTCCAAACGGTTCAGCGATCAGTGTAAATTCTAATGTGTTTGTATGTGTTAAAAGTGTGGTTGATACAGAGCTACGCGTCCACTAAGGCAGCCCGATGCGAACTGACAATGAGTGGGGGAGAATTTTGAAGTGAGCACCACATCGCTGTGAGAGTAGATGGAGCGAATCTCTCTCAGCAGTGCCGTCCGCACAGGCATGCAGTCCGCCAGCTCGGCACAGTTCTCGTCGAACGCCAGCAAGCGCACGCCGTAACCGTACGGCGAGCAGATGAGCCGGCCGTCGGGACTGAAGCACAGCTCCTTAATGTAGCCGCGGCCGACGTTGGCCTCCTCGATGTAGTGCGTGAGACGCAGAGAGCAGCGCGGAGACACCGGAGGTCGAGGTGGAGCTCCTTCTTGAAACTCGTACACACACGTCCACTGAGAAAGACAGAAACAAGACTGTTGAAATTGGTTCAATGTTTTATACTTTTCAGGTTTACTGTAGGTTACGTCACTGACCTCCTGGTCGTCCATGTTGCTGGAGCAGCGTAACAATGTGGCCCAGCCTTTAGGATGCAGTTGCAAGGAGGTGATGCAGTTCCCACGGTCTCTCTCACCCGGGATCTCTGGGGTTAAAACCTCCAGGCTGTTTCTGGGTGACAGACCTGGATAAAGACAAAATGTGGACATTGGAGTGAAAACTCAATCAAAATCAAAAAACTAAACTGCTAAACAATCAATGTTCACAAGACTAAACTGCTAATACAGGTGCATCTCAATAAATTAGAATGTTGTGGGAAAGTATTTCAGTAATTCAACTCAAATTGTGAAACTTGTGTATTAAACTACAGTCTGTGTGCATTGAATTTATTTAAGTCTTTGATTCTTTTAATTGTGATGATTTGGCTCATATTTAACAAAAACCCACCAATTCACTCCTCAACAAATTAGAATACTTAAGACCAACAAAAAAACATTTTTAGTGAATTGCTGTCAGTAAATGTTCATTTACTGTATATGTACTCAATACTTGGTAGGGGCTCCTTTTGCTTTAATTACTGCCTCAATTCGGCGTGGCATGAAGGTGATTAGTCTGTGGTGCTGCTGGGGTGGCATGGAAGCCCAGGTTTCTTTGACAGTAGCCTTCAGCGCATCTGTTCAGGTCTGGTGAGTTTGCTGGCTAGTCAAGCACCCCAACACCATTGTCATTTAACCAACTTTTGGTGCTTTTGGCAGTGTGGGCAGGTGGCAAATCCTGCTGGAAAATGAAATCAGTATCTTTAAAAAGCTGGTCAGCAGAAAGCAGCATGAAGTGCCTTAAAATTTCTTGCTAAACGGGTGCAGTGACTTTCAAAAAACACAGTGGACCAACACCAGCAGATGACATTACATCCCAAATCATCACAGACTGTGGAAACTTAACACTGGACTTCAAGCAACTTGGGCTATGAGCTTCTCCACCCTTCCTCCAGGCTCTAGGACCGTGGTTTCCAAATGAAATACAAAACTTGCTCTCATCAGAAAAGAGGACTTTGGACCACTGGGCAACAGTCCATTTCTTCTTCTCCTTAGCCCAGGTAAGACGCCTCTGACGTTGTCTGTGGTTCAGGAGTGGCTTAACAAGAGGAATACGACAACTGTATAGCTAAATTCCTTGACAGTCTGTGTGTGGGGGCTCTTGATGCCTTGACCCCAGCCTCAGTCCATTCCTTGTGAAGTTCACCCAAATTCTTGAATCAATTTTGCCTGACAAGCCTCTCAAGGCTGTGGTTCTCTCGGTTGGTTGTTCATCTTTTTCTTCAACACATTTTCCTTCCACTCAACTTTCTGTTAACATGCTTGGATACAGAACTCTGTGAACAGCCAGCTTCTTTGGCAATGAATGTTTATGGCTTACCCTCCTTGTGAAGGGTGTCAATGATTGTCTTCTGGACAACTGTCAGATCAGCAGTCCTCCCCATGTTTGTGTAGCCTAGTGAACCAAACTGAGAGACCATTTTGAAAACTCAGGAAACCTTTGCAGGTGTTTTCAGTTGATTAGCTGATTGGCATGTCACCCTATTCGAATTTGTTGAGAGTGAATTGGTGGGTTTTTGTTGAATGTGAGCCAAATCATCACAATTAAAAGAACCAAAGACTTAACCTACTTTAGTCTATGTGCATTGCATTATAATTAATACACAAGTTTCACAATTTTGAGTTAAATTACTGAAATAAATGAACTTTTCCATTCTAATTAATTGGGGTGCACCTGTATATGTGACCTTGGAGCACAAAACCATAAGGGTCAATTTTTTAAAATTGATGTATGGTTTGTTAGGACAGGACAATATTTGGCCGAGATACAACTATTTGAAAATCTTGAATCTGAGGGTGCAAAAAATAAATAAATAAATCAAAATATTGAGAAAATCACCTTTAAAGTTGTCCAAATTAAGTTCGTAGCGATGCATATTACTAATCAAAAATTAAGTTTTGATATATTTACGGTAGGAAATTTACACAATATCTTCATGGAACTTGATCTTTACTTAATATCCTAATAATATTTGGCATTAAAGAAAAATCGATAATTTTGACCCATGCAATACATTTTTGGCTATTTCTACAAATATACCTGTGCTACTTAAGGCTAGTTTTGTGGTCCAGGGTCTCATATACCAGTTTCATAATCATTCTAATTCAGTTTTACCCTCTCTGTGGGGATGGTTTTTGCTGTCAATGGTGTGACGGGTACCCCCTGACCTGGAACCTGCTGATGAACCTTCTGAAAGGAAAGAAGAGACTTGATCTTAAAAATAATGAGGATGGCGATGGGCACAAGATTCACAACACAATTACCAGTAGTTCACTTGTCACAGCAGAGTGTTTTATAGCATTCAAAACCGAATTAAATGATTACTCCACTTCCAAGATAAAAATGTCCTGATAATTTACTCACCCCCATGTCATCCAAAATGTTCATGTCTTTCTTTCTTCAGTTGCAAAGAAATTAAGTTTTAGAGAATTTTCTCCATAGAGTGGACTTCAATAGTGATTGAACGTTAAAAAAACACAGTTTCAGTGCAGCTTCAAAGGGCTCTACACAATCCCAGCTGAGAAATAAGGGTTTTATCTTGCAAAACGATCGGTTATTTTAGAAACAAATTTACAATTTATATACTTTTTAACCTTAAACGCTCATCTTGTCTAGCTCTGCGATGCACATGCATACTCGGTGCACTCTGTTTCAATAAAGTTGGGGTATGTAAAAAAAAAAACCTCTAATTTTGTCCTCCAATTTATAAATAATCCTACATTGCTGCAGAAGTACCAACCCAATGTTTACAAAGTGAATGTGCAAGAAGGGTCAAACACCCTATTCAGATAAAGGTAAAATGCCGATGTAGGATGATTTTGAAGTTGCAGGAGAAAATAAGATGGGAGATTTTCCACATACCCTAACTGTTTTGAACAGTTGCGCAAAGTAAACGTGCATGGCTGAGCTAGACAAGACAAGCTTTTGTGGTTAAAAAGTATATATATATATTTATGAGGAATGTTTTATTCTTGAAGTGTAGTAATCCTTTAAGATTTCCAGTGAAATTCCAGTTCAGATCCTGAGGTAGCAATCTAAAGGCACTGAAAATTCAGCTTTGCGTCACAGAAATATTTACATTTTAAAATACATTCATTTTAAATTGTAATAACGTGTCACAATATTGTTTTTTACTGCATTTTTGATTAAATATATGCTGTCTTGTTGAGCATAAGAGACATACCAAAACATTTTTAAAACATTAATCAACCCCAAACAAATTAATGTATTAATTAAAACACAAGGAACTATTTGTAATAATGGTGCAGGATTAATGAAAAAATTTGAAATAAGAATTAATATTCTGTTCAAATTCCAGCTCATGAATTAAAGGGATAATAACCCATGATTTACTCACCTCGAACACATACAACAATTAGCAAAGACAGAGATTACAGTTTATACAATTTTAAATACTGCTTTTTTTTTTTTACAGAAACACATCATTTGCTTCCGAAGGCCTTTATTAAACCCCCAGAGTTGTGTGGAGCACTTTTTATTATGGACTTTATTTTGCTTCAAAATCTCCACAGTTATTCAATCACTACCATTATAAAGCTTAGAAGATCCAGAACTTTTTTATATAACTCAAATTGTATTTGTCTGAAAGAACAAAGTTATATACATCTAGGAAAATTTTCATTTTTGGATGAACTACCCCTTTAACACCATTAATAAATTCTGAATCCCACCTGTAGCAAATTTCAAACTTTGAATACCAGTCCATTTCCATGCCTCCATATCTCCTAAATTTAGACCTCAGTATTCCCCATTTCAGATTGATATACACCTTATTTGTTTATGCTTTATGTATGTACCTGTGCTGAGTGGAGCTCTGCGGGCCCGTAGGATGCGGTAGCTGCCGACCTCGAGGCTTTGAGTAAGGTCAAGGTCATGTAAGATGAGCAGGTAACCAGAGGAGGTGGAGATCAACATCTTACTGCAGTCTGGAGTCAGACGCATCCGCATTAAATAGCGTGTGTGGAAAAACTTCTTATGTGGGCAGCCATCTTCTGTGAACCTAAACAAAGAGAAAGTACGATGACGCAAAAGCATTAGGTTTTTCTTTCTGGAGCATCAGTGAGTTGCATACTGAGTCCCTCAGTTGTCCTCAGTGTGAAAAGATGGATCTTAAAATCATACAGTCATTGATGGAAAGGGTTCAAATACACAAACATGCTGAAAAACCAAAGAAGTTGTGGGACATAAAGGATTTTTCTGAAGAACAGGACAAACAAGGGACTCATAAACGACTATTCCTAAACAAAACAAAAAAACACAGCTGTGGATCATTCAGGTAACAACACAGTTTTAAGAATCAAGTGTATGTAAACTTTTGAACATGGTCATTTTTATCAATTCAACTATTATTTTCTCTTGTGGATTATATGTAAATGCTCTTTATGTGAAATCTTATTCGGGTCAGTACTAAATAAAAAAAAAAAAACATGCATTTTGTATGCTCCCTCTTATTTTGGTAAAATAATAAAACATTTTGCAGATTCTGCAAGGTGTATGTAAACTTCTGACCTCAACTGTATATGAAATCTTAAAAGGAGTGGTTCACTAAAATCAGAATTTTTATAAAGTATATAATATACAAACATCCCAACAATTTACTTCAGATCATTCAAGATGTAGATTAGTTTGTTTCTTAATTAGAACAGATTTGGAAAAACTTTATTAATTAATAGCTCACTGATTTGTAAAAATCAAATCCAGCATTAAGACCTTTTTAACTTCGAACCATTGATAATGGCTATAATATGAGTCTTCTATCCATAATATTGCTTGATCCAGTGAATACGAGGTGAGGAGAGAAATACGCACAGACCAAACACTGTTTAAAAGCAAAAACAGTCCTTAAGTTATGTCGGTGCATTTTGACGTGAGAGAACAACAGGGAAAAGATTTACTGCAGAAAGCATTATTATAGATTATGGACTCGCATTTTGGTCAGAAGTGATAGTTTCAAGTTAAGACGCCTCAATGATGGATGGATAAATTTCTTACTCATCTACATTATGGACTTGCCAAAGGGTGACAACATTTTCAGGAAACTTTCATTTTTGTGTGCACTCTTCTTTTATTTAAGACAAAAGACGAAAACACCTATTTATACAAACCACACACCTCTAAACCACAAAACATACCTGTTGGTATCCCACGTGATGACATTTCCGTCAAATCCTGACGTCACCAGCAGGCGAGTGTGTGTATCATACTCTATGTTCTTGACCCAGCTGGCATGGCCATGCAATGTGCACACCTTCGAGTTGAGTTTACGCAAATCCCACAATGCAATGGTGGTGTCATCAGAGCAGGTAGCAAACAGCCGGTTGTCGAGAAACCTGAAAAGTACACGACATCAGCCATACAACCTCACTCAACACAGTGGTCTTCCTCATCAACTTTATGAATGTGCCAGACAGTATACGTGTGTGAGAGATGGAAAAACAAAAGGATCAAAGCAACTAAGACATGCAAATTGTTCAGTATGCAAATCCTAGTATTCAACATGCAAATTGTTTTGAATTAGTTCTTACTACTATGAATTAGTCCATAGATATAGAAACTGTTACAGAAAAGCTTTCACTCGTGTAACTGAGGTTCTTGCACACTGCAATCCATTATGTAGTGTTTTCACAATGTGCAACAATCGGCCAAACTGGCAGCAGTGAATGTAAACAATTCCACTGAACTAAAGGAAACTTGCATATTTTGCTGATTATCGCTGCTGGAAGTGGTGAATTATCGTCATGTTTTGGGCTGTACTAATCGGTCAGACTGGGAAAAACATTTGGAGTACTACAGACTGCCAAAAGTTATAACAAATCAAGGAGAAGAGAGCACAAAACTGTCTGAGGAACAAAAGGAACCCGGATTTCCAGGGCAAGAATCTTGACAACATTTGCGGTTTGTTTTAATCATTTCAGTCAAAATATTGCACCCTTTCCAACTTACTAAGTCCTCCTCTATACACGTTTTTTTCCATGGTTTAGACAGCATAAATTAGCAGAACAATGTATTCATTAGTAGATTAACCGTGCAATCCATGCTGTCATCCGGGTAATTGACCAAACCGTGACTGCAAGTGCAAACCCTCTATATTGTGTGCACATGTACCTTATGTTGTTGACACAGTCCTCATGAGCCTCCACCAGTGTTTTGATATGTCTGGAGGAAACGGGGTCAAACAAAAGAACTTCTGTCTGCTCGCAAGCAACTGTCAGAACTGACCTAGAAAAAAAGCAATATACAGGTGTTTGTCAATTAGGACAGAATGTTCTGTATGGCAGATGCATCCTACTGTCAAAAAACTGTTTAACTTAACAAAAAGATCAATTCAAATGTTTAAAAGTATAAAACATTTAATCACATTGCTTTAATTTAATTATTTTTTTGGCTCATTTTTGAAACAGTCTGTCACAGACCGCATACAATGCCATACAAGGATGTCAGTTTTGTCTAGCTAGGCTAAGCTTTTCAGAAATAGGTTTCAACAGTAGGTAAAAGTTTCCTGGAAAAAGTCAATACTATAGCAAACACACATTTGACATTCTGTGTCACATATGGAATATAAACAGTCAAACCAAAAATTATTCAGACTCCAGATATAATTGTTTTTAATTAGTGGGTGCAGGACACAATCGTTTATTTATATAAGTGAGAATAGCACAAAAAAGTCAACTGTGACATATCATACCCAAAAATTCTTCATAAAGTGGACAACCAGTAGACAGAGATAGAGTTCTTGTCATACTTTATTACCATTTTCCAACTATAGCAAATAAACTGATCATGTGAGAAACGCTAAAGGTGTCCGAATTAAATTTTGGTTTCACTGTATGTATATTTGACAGATTTTATTAACTGAATGGATTTTCCATGTAATGGCTCACACCATGTTTAAAAACTGTTAAGAGTATGGCAATATTATTGATCAACTCATCAGTTTAAATTGTTCACCTATGTGAACTGTACTTACTCTTTAGCACAACTACAAGAAATGTACACACATAAAATAAGTTTGTTTTTGAATAAAATGCTGAAAAAAAATTTCTCAAATACTAATTGATTTAGTGATAACAACTACTCTAAAGTCAGGAATAATTAAAAATAGTGCTGTCAAACGATTAATCACATCCAAAATAAAAGTTTTAGTTTACATAATGTATGTGTGTACTGTGTATATTTATTATGTGTATATAAATACACACACATGCATGTATACATTTCAGATTTTTTTTAGAAATATTATTAAAACATTATATATAATTAGTGCTGCCCAATGATTAATTGCATCAAAAATAAAAAAAATTGTGTACATAATATGTGTACTGTGTATTTTATTATGCATATGTAAAGATACACACATACAGTATATATTTTGAAAGTATTTACATGTATATATTATTATTTACATACTTTATATTATATATAAACATATTTAATATGTACACATAACATTTTTTACAAAATATCCAAGCATGTGTGTGTATTTATATATACATAATAAATATACACAGTGCGCACACATATTACGTACACAAAAACTTTTATTCCGGATGGGATTAATAGTTTTACAGCATTAATAAAAAATGTAAGAAAAAATAATGACATTTCTGATATTCAAACTGTAACGTTACCTGTTGTGCTGGGCGAGTGTCACTCCCCTGTTTGAACATCAGAAATGTTCTTATTTAATTTTTCTCAGACTTTATTGTAGTTTTTATTACCGAATAAATGACTATCAGAAACTCAGAATTGATTTATTCATTTCAAAATGCATTTATACAGAAACAAACATTCATTTATATTCCACTTATAGTTGATATGTTCCAGCACATGACGTTTTAACAAAGAATGCGTTTGAAAAAAAAAAGTTTATTTTGTTTAATGTTAAGCAGTCAAAAGCGCACGACTGAAGAAACACTCATAAAAGAATTGAGCTACGGGACGCGTGACAAGGGCAACAATAAACTCAGCACTTACCCGTCCGGCGAGTACTCCAAGTTGAAGACAGCCCCGTGGGTTTGTGTACTGAGGTTCACCGAATCCGTAGCCGGGCTCATGGACGAATAAAGCCGTGTCATGGTACGGAAATGATCCCGCGCGGGGTCTACGTACGGCCCCCTGCGGATTTCCCTCTTGCAAATCCAAGAGAACAGAGAGTCGCAAGCACTCGAGACCTTGCATCCCGAGCCCGTCCCGCCGTCTGCGGCCAACTCGAGCCTCGAGCTGCCCTGCATCCCGGCACTCTCCCGGCCCGCTTGCGGTGATGATGGTCTCGTGGAGCTCTTGTCTTCATCGCTGTCGTCTTCCTCCTCCTCATCACGCAGTACATCAGTGCGCGGCTCCTCGGGCTCTTCATTGTTGCTCGGCTGTCCCGAGCTCATTTTTGCACGAATGTTGCTAGCGGCTCCGTTTTGAGACTCATCCGAACTCACCCTCCTGCAGTGGGCGGACAGGCACTGGACCTGCGAGCCAGGCCGTCTTGCAATATGTGCAGAAACCGCTTAAACATCCATTAATACAAACACAAGAGTGCTGCGGATGTGTGCGGATACGACAGACTACGTATTTCCGGTTCCTTCTCTGTATAACCGAACTGAGATAGTGAGACAGCTTTGATTGATATCTTTGTTTGTTTTAATATAGCAAGACTATATTTTACTTTTTACTTTAATTTTAAACACGTTCCATAATTACGTCTATATGTGCCAATCCATTAAAACAAATGCTTTTAAGTTTTATATCAGAAGTGCTCGTGACAATTTTCTGTATTAACTGACTGAAAATTCATACATGGTGGCTTCACACAAAGTCCTTCACATTACTGACAAGTGACAACTTATGATGTTACTTTTCTAAATCGAAACTCTAAACCAAGTGCAAGTTGTGATTCACTGATTCGAAGTGCTCTCTATCAAAGCGAAGCTGACGGCACCTGCTGGTCAAAGCGGTGTAAATGTAACAAAAACTATATGGACACTTATGACTGGTTTTGTGGTCCAGGGTCACATTCTTTAAAAATGCAATGTGCCTTTCAGAAAAAAAAAGGGAATTTATTACGTTTAATAAAAATAAACTCCTGAGAACCCACCATATATATTCTTATACAGTTACAATCTATTATTCAGCCCCTCAGAGACTGAAGTACTTTACAAGTACAAGTTTCTGAAGATCCAGGACTTTATAAAAATTGCATCTACAACAGTTTACTGTCATATTAAAAGTCATGATGTTAATGTATAATGTAATGTTTTTGAGTTATAGGATTTTTTTAATAACACAGCTATGTCATAATAATTCAACCCCTATTCAACATTGCTGTTTTTAGTCACTTATTTTTTATGGATAATTGGCTTAAAACACAATTAAACCTTTAGAAACTTTAGAAAACAGAATTAGCTTGGGCTGTTACACAGACATACAATTAGCCCATGCATGTGCTGAAGTTGAGTAGCAAATATGACAAAGTAAACAGAGCTTTCACAAAAGCTATAGGAAATTAATAGTTTTATTATATTAGAAGGTCTAAGGCTACATGATGATTTCCAAGACATTCCTGGAGACACAGCTACCAGCCTTATTCCTTAGTTTAAAATGTGTTGTACCAGAAAACCTTTGAGTGTGTTGAACAAAAAAGCACAATGTCATAAAATGTTTGATCAGAGCAACTGAGAAAAACCCACAATGTACAGCCAAAGACTTTGCAAGATGACCTGGCGAAAGGATGAAAAACATTTCAATCCATTGTATAAGAAGAAGACTAGACAAGTATAGTCTTCATGTTGAAGCATCTTTCCGAATACCACTCTTGACCAAGAAGAACAAAAAGGCCGACTTGAACATGTTAAAAGTAATTGGAATAGACCTGTGAAGTTGTGGAAGTATGTTTTATGGTGTGACCAAACTGGAACTTTTTGGACTCATGGATCAGCAGTATGTCTGAATCATGAAGGAGGATCAGTCCTTATGGGGGTGTTTTACTGTTGCAGGAAATGGAAACCGTGACTGTATGAAGGACATCATGGATTTTTTTAAGTATTAGGCCACTTTGGCAAGAATTGTGATGCCTTTGGTGCAAAGACTGAAGCTGATGATGAATGGACTTTCCTGCAGGACAATCATCCTAAAGTAAACATCCAAATCTACTTCTGCTTGGTTCAGGGATCAGTCATGTTCATGAGAGGTCTGTTTAGTCTCCAGATTTAATGCTCATTGAAAACATTTGGTTGAATTTGACGAAAGCAGAGGCAAAGTGAAAACCAAAGATTATTAATGATCTTAAGGCTTTTTCAGGCAAAGAATAGGCCAAGATTGCAGTAGAGAGGTGACAGAAGCTTCAACACCAAATTTGACTTTTGGTGGTTGAATAATTTTGAACATGAATCTTTAGAGCCAATTTGATTTTTGTTTCATTATTCATCAACATACGTTCTCAGAATTACTCAAATGTGTATAAATAAACTTTCTGTAATGGTGTACTGATGCCTTTTTAAAATTGTTTTTTACAAAATTTTGTTCTCTTAAGCAAGAGTCTTTTCTGAGGTAAATCACATTACATGACACGCTGTTTTATTGACGGTATAAATGCTTGGAAATAATATTTAATGTTTTGAAGTCTATTCATTATTTGCAATGAGTGTTTTGTTACTTTTAATATAACAAATAAACAGGAATAAATATCAGAAGAATATAGAAACCATGAAAAAAAAATGTCTACCACTGTTTTGAAAACAAAAGATCAGTAAATGTTTCAAAGCTTCATGAAGCACTGTTACAAAAACACCAATCACAGTTTGTTCTTGAGAAAATGATTTATTAAAGGCTTCCAAATACTGAGACAGAACAAAACAAAGCAGGTTCTGTGTTTATAATGACAATATCTTATTAAAATCAAATTAAGATCCACACTTACTCCACACACTTAATCACTGCATCAGTAAGGTAAGTTCTATTCACTTAACTGAAAAGAACTTTTATGAGGTATAGTTATGCAAAAAGTCTTAGCATAAGTACGAATTTGGAGCTGGATTCAGATCTAAGACCCTGAGATGTTGCATCTTATCCTCTGCTGGATGTTGCTGTCATATTTGCTGCATATTCTAGTATGACAAAACCCACTGCGCACTGCAATGGTCTTTTAAACTTATAGGTCCACCTAAAAATGAAAATTCTGTCCTCATTTACTCCAAAACCCTATTTGGCTACTTTCTTCTGTGGAACACAAAAAAAATATGTTGGTAACCAAACACTTTTGCTGACCACTGACTTTATCTTTCGCAGAAGTCAGTCAATCATACAGGTTTTTGGTTGAACTGCCATTTTAAGACCATTATGCTCTATAACATATCTCTAACTCTCTGCGATTGGCTCTCTATCATGCTGTCGTAGACAGAGCGATACACACTGAGGACGTCAAGCGCTGTGGGCCGCATGTGAGGCTCCTTCCTCTTGCATTCTGTGTAGATCTGAAACAAGTGGAAGTGTATGACGTCACTTCCCAGGACGTCCCCCAATAGGAAACGTGTCACATCTGGAATCTTCCAGATGTCCGTCTTTTCATCGTAACCAGGCATGGCTTCATCAGAGAACTGCACATCCTCGCCGTAAGGCCACAACTGCTCAGGAGCAACGAAATCCCCGGTGAGCTCATGGTGACCGCACTTCACCCCTTGACGTCCCCTCTCCACCTCAGGCAGCGCATCCAAGTCGTTGGCCAACAGACGCATGTCAGATGTGAGGAGAAACTGGCTGAGAGTTTTGTGCAGGTCGTTGGAGTCACACATAACTCGGATGCCCGCCGGACTGCTGTGCAAGTACGCCAAGAAGGCGACGTAGTCTATTGCCAGCTGTAGTCGAGTATGCCAAGAGTTTCGCCAGCGATATCGGTCTTCCGCGAGGGTGGCGTCGAGCGTCAGTGCTGATCCCAGAGGGTGATACTCTGTAACAAACACACCGTCTTCTTCACACGCTCCTACAAGCGTCACGACGTGGGCGCTCTGCAAGGCACGTAGCATTGACAGTCCGTGGAGGAAATCATCTTTATACTGCTCCGATGACAAGACGGAGAGGGACACCTTCTGACCCCGCCACTCCGACAGATAAACCTAGAAAACACAATCATGCAACTGTGTATCTATGTCTCTGTACATGTATTAAAGGGGTCATCGGGTGCAAAACTAACTTTTCCAAGTTGTTTGAACATTAATGTGTGTTGGTAGTTTGTGTACACAACCACTCCACAATGATAAAAATCCACCCAGTGGTATTTTTTTAATCTTTAAAAGTAAAATCCCCTCAGTTCATTCTCAGCTTCTTGTCGTTGTGACGAAACACATGACATTAGCGTTTTACCTTAGACCCGCCCTCACAAAGCTGAAACAGTCCGAATACGATTGCCATTGTGTGACTCAGGTGCAGAGGAAGACTCTAATTGAGTGATTGAGGTGTTCTGTTGTTGGATGTAATAATGAACATAGCAGGAGTCATTTACTCCCGACATCTGAGCCGCTGAAGACGCAGAGGTTTAACATTACTTTCGTTTTTAAATGGAAAGCACCAATCCCGTTCTACATATGCATCTATCTTAGTGCGAATCGTTCCTGATGCAGATTCACCCACAGCAGAAGTGAATATAAGGGTTTTTATGCATCTTTGCAAATGGCCTTTATTAATTATGTGATTGGTGGCAAGTTTCGCAGATAAACGCGGCTAAATGCAGCTAAATGCGGTTAAAGTAAACATAATCCCAGAGAGGGGCGGGGCGAGCAGAGCTCAGTGGCATTTAAAGGGGCCATGTCTTAAAATGATCTGAAATTTTGCAGAGCTGATTTTGACAAGGTAAAAGGGTGTTTTTTACACTACTATTGAGAATTTTTAACCAAAGGGCATCCGATGACCCCTTTAAGAAAAATAAGTCAAAGGTGTTCCCAGCTGTTTATGTCTTTCTTTCTTCAGTTGCAAAGAAATGGTTTTTGAGGAAAACATTTTAGGATTTTTCTCCATATAGTGGACTTCAATAGATTGAAGGTCCAAATTGCAGTTTCAATGCAGCTTCAAAGGGCTCTACATGATCCCAGCTGAGGAATAAGAGTCTTATCTAGCAAAACAATCAGTCATTTTCTTTAAACAATAAAAACTGATAGACTTTTTAACTATAAATGCTCGTCATGCACCAGCTCAAACTTGCGCATTACACAATGATGTTGGAAAGGTCACGTGTGACGCAGGTGGAAGAACCAACCCAGTGTTTACAAAGCGAACATGCAAAGAAAGTCAAACGCCCTTTACAAAAACGGTAAAAAAAAAAACAATGTTGGGCGATTTTTAAGTTGGAGGAGAAAATGAGATGGAGTTTTTCTTTTTGAACTGAAGTACACAGACTAAGATCTAACTGTGCATGACCTTTTCAACAAGATTAAGTAATGCGTGAAGACAAAGCAAGTGCAAGACAAGCATTTGTGGTTAAAAAATATATAAAGATTATTTTTTTAAAGGTTGTATCAGCGATTTCTAGCCTAAAACATAAAGTGTCAATTTCAGCTGACCTTTCTTCACGATCCGCTCGCTGCTTGCCCCATAAATTGTCTGTGAAAAAAACGCGTCTCTCTGGTCAGCCTAGGGTCCGAGATATGCCAAAAAAACTATCGGCACTAACCAACCAATCAGCGTCAGGGGTTTGGTGTTGTGGACTTTCCTACTGGTGCAGGGATGTGAGGGAGGCGGAGCGAAAGTCCACAACACCAAACCCCTGACGCTGATTGGTTGGAACACTGTTTGTTTATGTGTGGAAAGGTTGGTAGTGCCGATTGTTTTTTTGGCATATCTCGGACCCTAGGCTGACCAGAGAGACGCGTTTTTTTTCACAGACAATTTATGGGGCAGGCAGCGAGCGGATCGTGATGAAAGGTCAGCTGAATTTGACACTTTATGTTTCAGGCTAGAAATCGCTGATACAACCTTTAAGAAAATAACTGATCGTTTTGCTAGATAAGACCCTTATTCCTTGGCTGGGATCGTGTAGAGCCCTTTTGAAGCTGCACTAAAACTGCAATTTGGGCCTTCAACCTTTTCATCCCATTAAAGTCCATTATATGGAGAAAAATTCTGAAATGTTCGCCTCAAAAAAATTATTTCTTTGTGACTGATAAAAGAAAATCACGAAGAAAGAAAAACAAGTAAATTATTAGGAAATTTTTATTTTTATTCTGGAAGTGAACTTCTCATTTAACTAAGGCTGCAACAACTAATTAATAACAACAACTACAACTAGTTTGACTATCGATTTAATCATGCCTGTGAATGGAAAACACGGTTTTCGCAAAAGGCAAACAGGTAATACAGACTGCCAAAAGTTATAACAAATCAGGGAGAAGAGTGCAAAAAAACTGTCGGAGGAACAAAAGGCGTTTGTGGTTGGCCAAACTGAACCAGGATTTCTAGGACATTAATCTTGACAACATTTGTGTTTGTTGTTATTATTTCTGGTCAGGTAGGTGCAATATTAGGCTAATATCTTAATTATTACTGCTTGTACATATCTTTACCACCTACAAACTTTAGTTTGTCAATCCATGCTGTTGTTTACATCAGTGTATCTCCAATATGGCCGTGCATCCAGATACCTGACCAAACCCTCTTTTTATAGTTGCAGCCAAACTCACCTTCTTCACAGCTCCTTGTCCAACGAGTTTCACACGTCGGACCTCAGCACGAATTTCAGGGCACTGAAGCCAAGGGGTGCAGGTGGTCATGGTGCCCACTTTAAAGTGCCGAAGTGGGCACTGCGTGTGAGTTGAGAGAGGGTTAGTGTCCTGATACAGGGCATCTAGGTAGAAATACAGCAGGAGATTGGCACAGAGGAGAGCTGCCAGACAAAGCAAGACCGCAGGAAGTCCACACCTCGTCCCAGCAGTGCCACCCATAATAACATCTTAACCTGTTGATCAGAACATATAAAGAGATTTCACACAAATATTACGTGGATATATATATAAAAAAAAAAAAACAGCAGTCAGATTATTAGTTAGAGGTTTGGGATATAATCGGTAGTATCATTTACAACAGATGACTTCCATAAAGACTTTTAAAAGCTTTATATTTGAGAAATGACTGATTTGGGAAGCATTTAACTTAAGTGCCTTATTGGAGTGTCAACTGTTGTAATACATTTTATCTAAACTGACGATGCTGCTCACCGCATTTGTAAACTAAAATGCACTAAAAACAAAATGGTGATACAAAACAAACTGTTATTGCACCAGAGGTTGTGTATAATGTGATTTTATGAATGTATGCCTTCAACACACCAGTTTGCATTAGTATGTGTATACTGGTTCACCAGCCGCAGACACTAATGCCCTCTTGTTCATACGCTGTCAAAACAATTCACTTCTGTCGTGCAAGCGTTGAATTGCTGGTGTTTAAAATCCCACGCCGTCAGATTCCTCAATGTTGTTGTTCCGGATTGTCTCGCTCTATGAAATTATTAAGAGAAGCGCGTTGAATCCCGAAGACACATCGCCATCTAACGCTATCACAGAGTAACAACATCGCAGTTCGGCGCCCAATCCATAGGTTGACAACTCTACTGATGTACAGAGAGAACGATATTGAGGAAACCAAATTTACCAAATTATCCTAAAACAAAAACAATTTTCGACAGGATCTGTAGCACAAATATACATTTTATATAAACTATATGGGTCATTCTACAGAACTGGTGCAAACAACTGCTGTCCCACTATAACAAAAAAAGTATCTTAGGTGGTTACTAAGATCCTTTTATTATCTGTTGGTTGAAACCAACAATAATATTTAAAATATCAGTATGCTTAATATATATATATAATCATCATTTAATGGGCCCTTTAATTGGAAGGTGGCTGTCCTAAACCCTAACCCCTAAATTTCAAATCATGAAAATAATATTCCATTGTTGTATTAAAAATATCTTTTTTTTCTTAAAAAAGTTAAAATATTTATATATTTTCTTTGTAAATTATGAAACTTCATGTAAAAAAAAATGTGTCCCGCATTTTCATGTCACTGAAACAGGCATCATTTTGAGGTAAATGTGTTCAAAAATATGTGTAACTTTAAAGAATGTCCCTACCGAACACCATTATAATTTATAATATTATAATTCATCTATAATTTAACACACTTTTTTATTTTCGTATGTTTTAGTATGTGAGTTGAAATTCTGTAATGTGATGTGGTCGCTGTCAAAACATTGCTGTCACTAACAAAAATGTACAGTCACTACCGAAACATGGCGTGTTTTGTCCAAAATAAAGTATACTGAATTATAGATGTTATGATAGTTTTGAATCCTTAACTTTGAAAACAGTATGATCAACTTATTGCCTTTTACAAAGAAAATTTGAATTCAAAATAAAACAAATCTCATAAATCACACTTGAAATATTGTTTGTAATTGTTATTGATTTACCTCTGAAATAAATATATATTTACAATCTAGATGTAAGCAAAATCTTAATACATCAATATAACCATTTTTATTAAATTATATATTACTGTGTTTTGGTAGTGACAAATTTGGGGAGAGGACAAATATTCCAAAATCTTTCTGAAAATACAATAGAAGAATTAACTGCAAAACTACTAGAAATGTATACCTTGGATATTGTACAATTTGCATGCATACATACAAAATTTGTGGGAAAATACAAATATGCACTGTTAAAAAGCTTTATTAACATTATAAGTAAACCTCAAGGAACATATTAAAATAATAAAAAAATACATCATGACTCCTTTAATATTAAAAAAATATATTTATCTTAATAGATAGGCTAAGTATCTAATGTATCAATATTTTAATATAACTCCTATTACTAATGTATTGGTGAACTTCAACAGACCTCTGGAGCCAATGTTTCAGGGCACTGGGAAAATAACAATTTCACACCTTATCTGCTTTTCTTATTAGTTACACACAATATGTTCTTTAACCCTCACGTGAGGTATCTTTTATTCATAAGTGAACACAAGTCGGTTTCCACGGTTTCCATGGACAGCGTTTATTAAATATTAAAGCACATGGTGTCGAATTGACACATTCGTGCCACAAGCCCTTTATCTGACGATCAGGCAAGACCTTTAATGTCAGGGCAATGCACTTTACCTGGGGCACACTTTAATTTCAGTCAAACAAAAGTTGTACAATGTAGATTTTGACTGCAAAATGGAGCGACGCACATCCACGGCTGAGGAGGACCGAGCCGAGAGGAGAGTGAGGTTCCGCGTGGCGTCCGCGCACAGCGGCCGCGTCCTGAAAGAGGTGTTCAGAGAGCACACGCTCGAAGACTCCGCGGACGCAGACACGGACACCACTGTGAGCTCAGAGCCGGAGCGTGCAAACTCGCCTGTCATCACGGAGGCAAACAGCCATCTGAGCGGCCTGGTGGGACAAGAACCGGACGAAAGCGGCAGCGAACCCGACGAGCTGCTCATGTACGCTAGTGCAACCAAGGACAAGCATTTTACTGGAAAACGCGTGAACATCTTTAGTAAGAACGGAACTATTCGGGGCGTGAGAGACAAAGTGAGCGCAGGACAGGTGTTGTTTAACAACCTGTCCAAAATGTATGGGGTAAGTTTTAATTGTCTGCTTAAAGGAGTAGTTCACTTTCATAACAAAAATGTACAGATAATTCACTCACCCCCTTTATCATCCAAGATGTTCATGTCTTTCTTTAGTCGTAAAGAAATTATGTTTTTTGAGGTAAACATTTAAGGATTTCTCTCCATATAATGGACTTCTATGGTGCCCCCGAGTTTGAACTTCCAAAATGCAGTTTAAATGCAGCTTCAAAGGGCTCTAAATGATCCCAGCCGAGAAAGAATGGTCTAAAAACATTTACAATTTATATACTTTTTAATCTTTACACAGAGTACACACAGAGCTAGACAAGGCGAGCATTTGAGGTTAAAAAGTATATAAATTGTAATTTTTTTTTTTTTTTTTTAGAAAATAACCGTTTTTCCTCGGATGTGATCGTTTGGAGCCCTTTGAAGCTGCATTTTGGAAGTTCAAACTCGGGGGCACCATAAAAGTCTATTATATGGACAGAAATCCTGATACGTTTTCCTCAAAAACATAATTTCCTTACGACATGAACATCTTGGATGACAAGGGGGTGAGTACATTATCGGTAAATTTTTGTTCTGAAAGTGAACTACTCCTTTAATATATTTATTTATGTTAAATACAGCTGTGAAAAGATTTTTTCTGTAGGCCTAAGGGAAGAAGAGAATGGTTGGGTGAGTTTCTAAAGGAACTCAATCACCCTTAGTAAGACATTCAGGATTAATGACCGACTAATTGCTGGAAGAAAGAGGCTATGTTTACAGAACAACATGCCCAGGTTGTATTTCACCTAAAATCACAACAAATAAGAAATTGTAACATTCAAATTTAAGACTGTGTAGGATCTTTGTGCATTACAGTTAAAGGGGTCACGACATGGATTTCTTTTCATTATTTTAATGTTCCTTGAGGTTTACCTATAATGTTAATAAAGTTTTTCACACAATAAACATAAATATGTGGAAAAATGAAATGATTATTTTCAACCCTCATTTTGACCCTTTGTCTAATGACCTGTTTTTAAGGGGTGGGTCCTTTAATCGGCCACTATTATGATTGGTCATTTCCAGACAAAGCATTATGAAACCATTTACTTACAGTTTGTGATGCAGCTGCTCTGGAGACGGTGTTTAGGCAAATGTTGAGCCATTTTTGAAGCTTGATTAAAAATATGCTTTGTTCATAATGAGGAGGATGTTTTAAGATATGAAACTTACAGGATGTTTTAATGTCTTTTATGCCAAAAGATTAAGGCAAATTTGATTTCTCATGTCATGACTCCTTTAAGCATGAGAATATAGACATTGTATACAGAATATTTATATTTTTTCCTTTTCACTTCCTTTTGAAGATAAATATACAAACTAAAAATTATTCAGTCACCAGATATAAATATTGATATTTTATTACTAGTGCAGGGTGCAGGACACTATAGTTCATTTATGTAAGTGAGAATATCAAAATAAAGTATACCCAAAAATTCTTCATACAGTGGACTACCAGTAAAATTAATAAACATTTGGGACCAAAAATTTGATTTGACACATTGACCTGCCCATGTTTTGTTACATACCTTTCTATCAAAGTTATCTGACATTATCAAGATGAATTGTTCTGACACAGTTTAACTTCTTTAAGTTTAAGTTCTTGTCATATTTTATTACGGTTTTCTAAACTATAGCGAATTAACTGATATAATGTGAGAAATGTTGAAGTTGTCTGGATAAATTTTGGTTTGACTGTATATATTATACATTTTTTCCTGTTAAAAAAACTGTTATTTTCAGATTTGTTTATAATTATGACACTAAGTAAATTACTTGCCAGTATTATTGAGGTTGTTTCACAGACAATGTGTATCTAATAACTTAATGAATAATCTGTGTCTTTCAAAGGATTCGCTTATTATGAACCGGCCTAAAAGACCATGAGATTTTGTCTGAAAACAGCCCTGGATGTCCTGCAGCAGAGGATGCTGGGTCACAAAGCAGGACGTCACCCCGAGTGGATGTTCAACAAGCTTGAGTGTGTGAAAGTGATGAACAGCGGCCAATGTTTTTTTGTTGTTGTTTTTAAGTGCTTTTCCATATTTGTGTACATTGTAGTTCTGTAAATATATTTTATATTCACTTTTTGCAAAAAAAAATGTGGAAAAAAGAACCGAAGGGATCTGTAAAGTCAACTGGTTGCTTGAAACAATCTCTTATGTTTGAAGTGCCTTTTCTTTATTTGGACCTTTTATTGTTTGTGATGAAATTATTGTAATTTTTTTTAGAAAATGACATGTAATCAAGTTTTTATACATATCTCATAAGTTTTAATGCAATAAAAAAAGTCACACCAACTGTTTTATTTTTGTTAAAACTTTTTGAAATGAATCTAGTATCAGATTATGTGTGCATTCAAATAACCCGGCTCTTCATATGTGTGGATCACAAAACCAGTCATAAGAGTCATTTTTTAAAGATTTGAGATATGCATCATCTGAAACCTGAATAAATTAGCTTTTCATTTATAAGTTTTGATATATTTACAGAGGGAAATTTAGAAAATATTTTCATGAAACATGATCTTTACTTAATATCCTAATGATTTTTGGCATAATAGAAAAATCTATTATTTTGACCCATACAATGTATTGTTGGCTATTGCTACAAATATACCAGCTATATATGCTACTTAAAGGAACACTCCACTTTATTTGGAAATAGGCTCATTCTCCAACTCCCCCCTAGTTAATAAGTTGAGTTTTACCGTTTTGAAATCCATTCAGCCGTTCTCCTGTTCTGGCGATATCACTTTTAGCATAGCTTAGCATAGATCATTGAATCCTATTAGACCAATAGCATCACGTTCAAAAATGACCAACGAGTTTCCATATTTGTCCTATTTAAAACTTGCCTCTTTTGTAGTTATATCGTGTACTAAGACCGGTGGAAATGCAAAGCTGCGAGTTTCTAGGCTGATAAGATTAGGAACTACACTTCCATTCCGGCGTAATAGTCAAGGAAGGTTGCTGCCGTAACATGGCCAAAGCATGCACAATAATATCACGCAGCACATGTGCAAACGCTAACCTAGCTGGGAACTAATTTCAGGCGCTGCGTGATATTACTCCGCCTGCTTCAGCCATATTATGGCAGCAAACTTCCTTGACTATTACACCGGAATGGAAGTGAAGTTCCTGAACTCAGCTTATGAACTTGGGGGGGGGAGGGGGGGGTGGAGTGTTCCTTTAAGGCTGGTTTTGTGGTCCAGGGTCACATATTAGTTTGTTGTTTTTATTCATTTGATAAAAAGTTACAGTAACATTGATTTGCTGCCACTTCGACAGGTAATTTGAATTATGTGCAAACTGGATTTTCATTTGATCTTAGAGTGATAATCTCTTAAAATACTTGAGATTTCAGAAGACAGTAAGGAGAGCGAAGACCCCGTACAGAAGAGCGCAGGGATAGGCCACCAGCAGCTGCTGCCCGCTCATGTCGAGAGTGGAACTGAAGATCTTGGAAGCTGATAGACTGCACCAGCCAATCACAAACAAGGCCAACAGCGTTCCCAAGAGCCCTCTGCATTAAAATAAAAGCCATTGTTATTCACATGCAACGTACCTGTAATTATACACTCTTTAAAATAAGGTTTCAAAAAGGAGGTTTTAAATGTTTTTATAGGTGTGAAGGACATTTTAATAGTTTTCCACTATCCACCTTTTTCCTCAACGCATAAGTAAGACAATGGGCAAGACTTCTGGTTCATTAGCCACTATAGGGAAATAACAATAAGAATAGCAACATGCAGTAAACGGTACAAATGTTTGCACTACAAACCAGTGTGTTCATAATTAAGATAATACATTAAAATAGTATGGTAAAACACACCAATTAGCAATATCAAGCAGCAAAACAAGCTGTTTTGTACAGCCAAAAATAGCTGGAAGCGGATGAGACTGGAAGCCACGCCCACTCTTACGACAAGAAAAAGGCTCTTTTTTCAAGAGGTTTCTATACAGTTATGGATACTCACTGAAGGGAATAAAGAACAGCAAAGGAAGAGAGTCCCACCATTGGCAGGAGACTGTATCCCAGAACACTGGCCACGCATCCACAGGATATGCTGTAACTGCTCATCAGGTTCAACAGCATGTACATCCCAACACATCCAAGAGCACTGATGCCATACACAAACCCAAAGTGTGCTTTCCCTGCCTGCCGAGAGAACACAAATCCACAGGTACATGCTCTGGACATTACATATGTTTTCACGTCCTCTGTGCAAAACTATTTACTGTGTACCTCTAGTTAATGGTTTCACAAAGGATCAGGATGGATGTAGTTTGTACCATCAATAGTGTGGCTCCCAGAGCAATGCAGAAGAGGACAGGCCCAGTGAGGTCTGTCTCATTCATTATACTGCCATCAGCAGGCTTCAGTGGATTTAACACAGTCAGAGTCTTCTGCCAGATGTGGTCAAAGTTAATGCCCAACTCTGCAAAAAAAATACACATTTGCTGTTAAGTTTGATTAATGCATGAAATGCACAATTTTAAAGCTGAATTAAGTTTTTAGTGTAATGGTGTAGCCACATTAGAAAAATAGTTGCAAAATTAAGCAGTTTTTTTTAGTTTTACAACACATCATCAATCGGCCATATTGGCAGCCCTGAACGTAAACGTTGCCACTGAACCTGAATGAAACTTGCATATTTTGCTGATCATTTCTGCTGAAAATGGTCAATTATTGTCATGTTTTGGCCTGTACTATTTGGTCAGACCAGGAAAAACATTTGGGTACTACAGACTGCCAAAAGTTATAACAAATCAAGAAAGAGAGTGCAAAAAACTGTCTGGGGAACAACAGATGTTTGTGGTTGGCCAAACTGAACCAGGATTTCCAGGGCAAGTATTACCAATATGGCCACGCATCTGGGTAACTGACCAAACTGTGACGCAAGTCCGAACCCTTTATTGGTAGCAGTATAGCAATGTATAAATCTCCAGCTATTTTTAGCTGTACAAAACAGCTCATTTTGCTAATTTATATTGTAAACTGGTGTGTCTTACCATATTATTTTAATGTATTATCTTAATTATGAACACACTGGTTTGTAGTGCAAACAGTTAGTGCAAACATGGCTAATGAATTGTAAGTCTTGCCAATAGGCATATTTCAGCATTGAAGAATACAGTGTATAGTTGAATTAATAAATAATTGAATTAATAATAATTAATTAATTAAAAAAAATAGTGTGCAGTAAACAGTAAAACTAATTGCTCTATAAACCAGTGTGTTGATGAATACATCGGAGTAATATGAAAACAAATACAAGTTTACATGATCAAGCAACATGTTTTTAGAGAGATAAAATAACTGGAAGCGAATGACTTGAACACTGAAAGTCTCGCATTTAAATTACAAATGGCCACGCCAGCTTTTATGTTAAAAATAAGACGGATTTAAATGTCTGAATAAAGGCTGTGAATATTGGAGATACTCGGATATGAACAACAGCATGGATTTCACTGTTAATTTACTACTGAATACATTGTTCTGCTAATTTTTGCCCTTTAAACAACAGAAAAAACATGTGGAAGCTGCTAAATCCAAAAAAACACATGAGCAGTATAAATTAAGATATTAGCCTAATATTTCACCTACCTGACTGAAAATGATATGAACAAACATGAATGTTGTTAAAAAAAATTGTCGTGGAAATCCTAGTTCAGTCTGGCCAACCACAAACGCCTTTTGTTATAACTTTTGGCAGTCTATAGTACTCCAAATGTTTGTCCCGGTCTGACCGATTAGTACAGCCCAAAACATGACAATGATTGACCATTTTCAGCAGCAAAATATGCAAGTTTTGTTCGGTGGGATTGTTTGTTCAGTGCCGCCAATATGGCTGACTGATGACGAGTTGTGAAAACACTATATTTTTACACTTTATATTTTTGATGCAGAAATACACACTTCAGCTTAAAGATATTTTTTATATTACTGATTTTCATTACCTTCTAGGAGTGGCGGCTCTTCTTCATATGAATCTATATATTCTGTTTGCTCGGGTGGTGCTACAGGCTGATACACTTGTCCAGTATAAGATGCTGTAGTGGTATATTCATCTGGTGAATGTGCGGAATTATCACTGATGATCAGAGAGTAAATAATGAATCAACAATTACACTGCACACAAAAAACACATTAGCTTATATACATTAATAAATGATTTTTTTTTTTTTTTTTTACATATTTATGCAGTTAGTGTCACTTACACTTCATTGTAATCTGGATTGACGTAGGCTGGATCAAAGCTATAAACATCCTCCTGCTGACTGTCCACATAATATCCAGACTGATAGAAGTCTTGTTCAAAGTTTTTAAAATCTCCCATTCTGCTTAAAATAATGAGGAATGTCTGCACAAGTTCAGTTGTGGTGTAAACGAGTTCTGAATTTAAGTTCTTACCTTTTCGTGTCTGGGTTTGATTTCAAGATCTTGGTTTGTTGTACTGAGACTTTGCTTGGTCACTGAGCAGCTGTTTTGCTGTATGTGTGTATGAGAAGCTATTAATAGTCTTCTATATTTACTTGTGGGACATGAGCAGCACTATCAGTGTGCTGGGAGGTCATGCTGTAAAGCCATCCTGATGATCTCAAGATCTACTCAATGTTCAGGACAACTGCTGTAAGTTTGATTTTGAGATCTATCTTTTCACACTGAGGACAACTGAGGGACTCATTTGCAACTATTACAGAAGGTTCAAACGCTCACTGATGCTCCAGAAGGAAAAACAATGCCTTAAGAGCCAGGGGTGTAAACTTTTGAACTGAATGAAGATTTGTACTTTTTCTTATTTTGCCTAAATATCATACTTAGTGCTGCCCTTCAGAAGCTACAGAAGATACTTACGTTTCCCAGATGATAAAATAAGTTAAATTTATCCCGATCTTCAAATTCAAAAAGGTTAATACATGTTTTTTCCTTCTGAAGCATCAGTGAGTGTTTGAACCTTCTGTAATAGTTGCATATGAGTCCCTCAGTTGTCCTCAGTGTGAAAAGATGGATCTCAAAATCATACAGTCATTGTTGGAAAGGGTTCAAATACACAAAATTCTGAAAAACCAAAGAATTGTTGGGACCTGAAGGATTTTTCTGAAGAACAGCGGGCAGTTTAACTGTTCAGGACAAACAAGGGACTCATGAACAACTATCACTTAAAAAAAAAAAAAAAACACACAGCTGTGGATCATTCAGGTAACAACACAGTATTAAGAATCAAGTGTATGTAAACTTTTGACCCTAACTGTATTTTGTATCTGTTCATGACAATGACTTTTGTAACAGAAATATTGGTATGACAAAAAACATTCTTGCTATTGAAAATTTATATTTAAAGGAGACAAACATCAGAATACATCATAGATTGTGTCTAATGCATCATAACAGCAAGAAATGCAGCATCTTTAAAGTATAGGCTAAATGTTTGCAAATACATACATAAAATTGTCTGCTTACAGTGTTTACTTTCACATTTTGCAGGCAAATGCGCTAATACAGTACATTTCTGCATTTTTAATGATTCATTGAAAGATCAGTTTAATTTCCGAAAATACATCATTACCTACGAAAATTACCTTACGTGATAGCAGTTCTGCCATCCTCACACTAAAGTTATATTAGTTCCATTTAGTTATGTTGTTATTCATAGTCTATGAAAAAATCCAGCTATAAAAATTGCATCAGAATTACCATGTTTAGTAAACTGCTAAATTTATTTTCTGTGTTATATTAAATACATTGTAAATTTTGTTTGCAATTTAAAAAATATTGTGGAAAGACTTTTTAAGTCTTGAATTTTATTTCACTCAATTCCCTTACGTATAATTGTCAATGCCAGCATTATCGGGTAAACAAGCATTTCTATGTGACTTCTTTTAATTTAGACATTCATGAACACTTCCTGGTATTTCTTAGCTAATATGCGATATTTGATACTCATTATTGAGCTCTCTTATCTGTGATGAGGTCAGATGATCTACACATCTGGCAGAGCACTGGAGTTTCCACTGGAGCTCATACTGGAAACTGGTGCTTGGGTTAAAAAGGTTGCATGAGATTCCTCCTCTTCATTCCTGCGGAAAATACAGACAGATAACTGCAAATTATGAGTCTATGTGTGATGGTGCAGAACAAAAGTCTTCACTGCTATTGTTTTTTGTCTTGCTGATTAAACAGACATCTTTTTAAAACATTGCATAATGCTCTATGATGTTCACAATTGTATTTAAAAAATGACTTGATAAGTATCCACTCTGGTTTTATCAACCAGAAAACCATACATTTGCAGGCATGCCTCACCCTGGACTGCTGCTACACCGGTTCCCTTCAGAATCTGTCAAAGCTGGAGCGGGAATTGGTTTTCTGCAGAATTGTAAAAAACAAAAGTGGCATGAAAATACACATTTGTTATTCCTTTGTGTCCTTAAATTTCTGAAACTGATTTTGTTACTTATAAACTGCAAATACAGTTGAGGTCAAAAGTTTACATACACCTTGCAGAATCTACAAAATGTTAATTATTTTACCAAAATAAGAGGGATCATACAAAATGCATGTTATTTTTTATTTAGTACTAAACCTGAATTCACATAAAAGACATTTACATATAGTCCACAAAAAAAGTAGTTACATTTATAAAAATTACCTCGTTCAAAAGTTTACATACAGGTGTTGCTACCTGAATGATCCACAGATGTATTTTTTTGTTTAGCGATAGTTGTTCATGAGTCCCTTGTTTGTCCTGAACAGTTAAACTTCCCGCTGTTTATCAGAAAAATACTTCAGGTCCCACAAATTCTTAGATTTTTCTGCATTTTGTGTATTTGAACCCTTTGCAGCAATGGCTGTATGATTTCGAGATCCATCTTTTCACACTGAGGACAACTGAGGGATCATTCAGGTAACAACACTGTATTAAGAATCAAGTGTATGTAAACTTTTGAACGGGGTAATTTTTATAAATGTAACTATTATTTTCTCTTGTGGACTATATGTAAACATCTTTTATGTGAAATGTCATATTTAGGTCAGTACTAAATAATAAATAACATGCATTTTGTATGATCCCTCTTATTTTGGTAAAATAATTAACATTTTGCAAGATGTATGTAAACTTCTGACCTAAACAGTATTTAGCAGATAAAGACTTATTTACGATTTATTTTAATGTGGTTTCATGTCCCTGAAAAGGTAAAAAGTTTATATACTGTACATTCATACATTTGTGTTTTAACTATTTATTAAAAAGCCGTTGAATGTCCACTGGCAAATACTTACTTCGATTTTAGGCTATTCATTTTAGCAAAGAGCAGTCTGAGAACTCTCTCTCTTTGCTCCCAGGTCATCTCTGATATGTTCACATTGGCTTTCTTCAGACTGCTGATGAAATAACAACATTGTTACAGTTTTGCCAATGGAAAAAGCATCTTTCAGTTAATAAATAACACAATCAGTTATCATTTCATCAGAAGAGAATTTTGAAAATTGTCTAAAAAATACAAAATAAGCATAAGACCCTCACCCTTTTTCAACCTCGTCCATACCAACGGAAGTGCTATGGGGTGATTTGTTGAAGGTGTGATTGTGAGCGTTCTCCTTTCTGCCTGACAGGAACTCATTCATCAGCCTGCTACGATTCACCTCTGCTTCCTGTCTGGATAACATAATGTAGATTGTTATGTAACTGATTTAACAATCGTTTTGAGTTTTTGCAGTAGAATTTGGGATTTGCGATATTGAGAAAAAATTTTATCAACATTTTCTGAGATTTTAATCAATTTATTAAAATCTGCTTCAACAAAATCTATTTTGGCACTGCAGTTGCACAAATGCAGCACCTGAAGTGGCATTTAGATGTATTTACACTGTTTAATGCATTTACACTACGTTTACAATTGACCCTTTGCAGGGAGTTTGACTGACAGGCGATCTGACCAATCAAAACACTGAATCTGCCATTTTTGTCTGACAAACCAGACAGAAGAGTAGATTAACATTGCTGGACTTGAAAAATGATGTGTATTGACGTCTTTCCACAGAAACAAGACACCTTTTGATGTTCATTCATGTTTATTTCATGCTATAACTATTTAATAGTAACTATTTAATTGGGTACATCAAGCAGCGAAGGCAAAGAGAGTGAATAAATGAATGCTGAAGTGCACCTGTGCATTAGCATCTCCTGCTTCACGTGGTTCAGAGCCTCATGGAAGAGTATCTCCATGTCTGAGCGCTGCTCCACTATGCTGCGGGCTATTCTCTTCACTCGGCTCAGCTCCCTGTCCCGTATGCTCAGGAGTTTCTGGAGTTTGTCCAGCTCTACACCGCTAGTCTGAGTCCTGACTGCAGCACGCTGCTTGATGTCAGCCTTCTCCCACTCAAACTCAGCCACCATGCTGGCCAGGGCCTGCTCCAGTGTGAACACCTTCACTCTCAGCTCAGAAACTGTGCTCCGCTGGCCTGTAAGCTTAGATATGGTGTCATTTGAGGTGTCCTGACTCGTTTCCTGGAGGGTAAATTAAATGTGGATACCAAGTTTTAATTATCAAGGGATGCTGCTTCATAGGCAAGCTTAATAGTAGACAAGGGTCTGATTAAGTTAATTTTAAATTTCATTTAATTTGTGCATGTGTGTTTATGGGCCATTCTACAGAATTGGTCCAAAGTTAGAGTTGGAAACATTTTTTTTTTACAATTTTTTTAATGCAAATTGTATTGCATTTCTAGTAATTGTGCAGTTAATTTTTATATTGTATTTTCAGAAAGTTTTGGAGTATTTGTCCTCTCCCCAATTTTGTCACTACCGAAACAGTAATATATAATTTAATAAGAAGGGTCATATTGAGATTTTAAAATTTAGCTTACATCTTCCTTGTAAATATATTTATAAATGTATTGTTTTCAGAGGTAAATCAATAACAATTACAATTTTAACAATATTTCAAGCGTGATTTATGAGATTTGTTATATTTTTAATTCAATTTTTCTTTGTAAAAGGCAAAAAGTTGATCATACTTAGTTCAAACTTAACGATTTATTAGTTTGAATAAGCATTGAAGCAAACACTATAACATCTTAGTTGCTAATTCAGAATACTTTATTTTTGACAAAACATCCCATGTTTCAAAATTGACAATTTTATGGGATGTCACCCAAAAAAAAAAAAAAACATGTCACTACCGTAACTCCACCAAATTTTTCGGTAGTGACAATTTTAGATACTTTTGAAGCTAGCTCAAAGATGCTAATCAGCACATGGTTAGCTAACATAGTTCAGAACAGTTGTACATATATAAAAAACGAAATGTTATGGAATAACTAAAAAGTGTGCTTAATTGCAGTAAAGGTGTTCGGTAGTGACGATCCTTAAAGTTACACACAGATTTTTCATCAATGACACATACATTTTTCCTGATCATATAAATGTAGGGGTGTAGTTAAAATCAGTCTCAGCCAATAGACTAAAATATACACTGTTTCAGTAGTGACATGAAAATGTGGGACTTTTTCTTTACATATATATATATATATATTTATATATATATATACACAGTCAAGCCCGAAAATATTCATACCCCTGGCAAATTCTGACTTAAAGTTACTTTTATTCAACAAGCAATAATTCCGGTCATTTTTTTTTGACCGGAAATGACACAGGCTTCTCCCAAAAGATAGTAAGACGATGTACAAGAGGCATCATTGTGAGAAAAAAAAAATTCTCAGCTTTTATATACATTTGAACAAAAAGTGGCATGTCCAAAATTATTCATACCCTTCTCAATAATCAATAGAAAAGCCTTTATTGGCTATTACAGCAATCAAACACGTCCTAAAATTGCTGAGCAGTCTCCACTGGTATTTTTGTCCATTCATCTTTAGGGATGAGCTCCAACTCTTTCAGGTTGGAGGGTCTCCTTGCCATCACCCTGATCTTTAGCTTCCTCCACAGATTCTCAATTGGATTTAAGTCAGGACTCAAAACGTTAATGTTTTTGTCTGCTAACCATTTCTTTACCACTTTTACTGTATTTTGGGTTGTTGTCGTACTAAAATGTCCACTGGTGCCCAAGGCCAAGTTTCTCTGCAGACTGTCTGATGTTGTTGTTGAAAATTTTGATGTATTGCTCCTTTTTCAAGATGCTGTTTACTGTGATTAGGTTCCCTGGTCCACCGGCTGAAAAACACCCCCAAAACATTAGATTCCCACCACCATGTTTGACAGTGGGGACGGTGTTCTTAGGGTTGAAGGCTTCTCCTTTTTTACGCCAAACACAAACATCATTGTACATCATAGTGGCCAAACAATTAAATTTTTATTTCATCTGACCATAAAACAGAAGACCAGAAGTCTTCTTTGTCCAGATGAGCATTTGCAAAGGCCAAGTGGGCTTTTGTGTGCCTTATCTGGAGAAGTGGTGTCCTCCTTGGTCTGCGTCCGTGGAACCCAGCGGTGTGCAGTGTCCGTTGTACTGTCTGCCTTAAGATGTTGCCACCAGCAGAGCCCAGATTCATCAGGATGGCCTTGGTGGTGATCCTTGGATTCTTTTTGACCTCTCTCACTATCCTCCTGGCCAGCAGAGGTGTCACTTTTGGCTTCCGACCACGTCCTCTGAGATTTTTCACAGTGTCTTGTATTTTTTAATAATACTTTGCACTGTAGCCACTGGAACAAAACATTTAGATGGTCTATTAGCCCTTTCCTGACTTGTGAGTAGCCACAATGTGCAGCCGCATGACTGTCCACAAACCAACAGCAGAGAGCTTCTGTTTTTCACCTGTTGAGTTGATTAAAACAGCTGTTCCCAATGAATCAGGGTAATTATGATGCTTTACAACAGCTTGGACTATTTGGAATGGTATAGAACCTTGGATTTTCCCATAGACTGTGACAGTTTGCAAAGGGTATGAATAATTTTGGACATGCCACTTTTTGTTCAAATGTAAATAAAAGCTGAGAAATATTTTTTTCACAATGATGCCTCTTGTACATCGTCTTATTATCTTTTGGGAGAAGCCTGTGTCATTTCCAGTCAAAAAAAACTTGCTGGTTGAATAAAAGTAACTTTAAGTCAGAATTTGCCAGGGGTATGAATCATTTCGGGCTTGACTATATATATATATATATATATATATATATATATATATATATATGTATGTATTTTAACTTCACTTTTTAAAAGAATCAAAAAATATTTTTTAAAACATCAATGGAAAAAAATACAAAAATTATTTTCATATAATTTTCATAAGTTGAAATTTAGAAGTTAGGGTTCAGGACAGCCACCTCCCAATTGAAAGTACCCAGTAAATGATGATTTTATATATATTAAGCTTACTGATATTTTGAATATTATTGAGGGTTTCAATAGATAATAAAAGGACCTTAGTGAACATCTAAGATTTGAATACCTAAATGCTTTTTAAATGTGTTTTTTGGCTGTGGGACAGCAGTTTGCACCAATTCTGTAGAATGGCCCACCTATATGAGTGTTTGTAAGGGTGCCCAAGAAAGTTGATGTTATTATCATTTTTAATGATTAATTAATATACTATACATAAACTGCACAATGTAATAAAGTAAAAAGTAGTAAACAGTAGACTAGGTGAACTACAGTGCAAGGATGGTAACTATGGTGTGTCACCTTATGCAGACTGAGGATGTTGTTCTCTTCTGCCAGTGCTGCATTTCTCTTCCGCAGATCCTCTACCGCTTTGATGTGGTAACCCAATGCCTTATTTAGACGCACATTCTCCTTGAACGTGGAGCGAGATGCATCATCCAGCTGTCTGATGGGGCCAAGATGGAGGATATCATCTCATTTATCTCATGCAAAATGTATCTCACAGTTCCAAAGGCATTGGGGAAGATGGAGAAGATACTTACATGATGGCTTCATTGTGAGCTCTTTCAGCAAGCACAGCAATCTTTTGCTCAGCTTCCTGCTCTAGATGAACCTAATGAATGTAGCATGAGAGACAAACTGAGAGAGAGAAAGAGGAAGGTTTGTTGAAATGCATTTTAGTATATATACCTTATTATTGAAAAATCTTTGCTCCATTCTTGCAAGCGTTTTTTTGTGTTCTAGATCTGCATTGTCCAAAGTTTCTTTCATCTGTACAAAACAGTTGTGATGTTATAACAGGCATAGCACTGTTTACATGACATAAAGAGAATGCATTATACATTTTTGAGTTCTTGTTCCATTTGGGGCTTCTTCTTAAGGAAGTCATTGATGATCTTAAGTTCCTCTTGAATCATGTTGAACTCGTTAGACCTCTTGTCAAACTTGTCCTCCAGTTCACTGATCTTAAGCGTGTATTGAGTGGCCTGTGATGACAAACAGTGAGAAACACTGAGCAGTCAGCAACAAGGCAGTGAGTACAAGGGTGACCTGATCAGTTCCTTTTTAAAAATGCTTTCTTAATACTGTGTTATTACCTGAATGATCCACAGCTTTTTTTTATTGTTTGTTTTGTTTGATAATAGTTGTTCATGAGTCCCATGTTTGTCCTGAACAGTTAAACTGCCTGCTGTTCTTCAGAAAAATCCTTCAGGTCCCACAAATTCTTTGGTTTTTCAGCATTTTTGTGTACTTAACCCCTTTCCAACTATGACTGTATGATTTTGAGATCCATCTTTTCACACTGAGGACAACTGAGGGACTCATATGCAAGTATTACAGAAGGTTCAAACACTCACTGATGCTCCAGAAGGAAACAAGATGCATTAAGACCCGGGGAGTGAAAACCTTTTGAATTTGAAGACCAGGGCAAATTTACCTTTATCTTTATTTATTTTGTCTTCTAGGAAACATGTAAATATCTTCTGTAGCATCTGAAAGGCAGTACTACATGAAAAAAAAACATGATATTTAGGCAAAATAAGAAAAATGTATACATCTTCATTCTGTTCAAAAGTTTACACCCCCAGCTCTTAATGCTTTGTGTTTCCTTGTTTTCCCATATGAGGGAATGCATTACTTACCAAATTCTCTTTTTCCTTAGAGGCCCTTGTTTTCTCAAGCTGTATTTGATGTTCCAATGCCATTATCTGAGAAAACAACATTAGTTTAAAGGGTTAGTTTACCCTAAAAATTTTAATTGTCATCATTTTTTTTTTTACTCCCATGTTGTTCCAAACCCCATAAGGCTTTTGTTCGTCATCTTTGAAACTCAAATGAAGTTTCTGTCCCTCTATTATGTCAAAACTTTGACACATCCAAAAATGCAACAAGAGATAATAAATTAATTCATATTAATCAAGCAGTCTTCTGAAGAAACACAATCAGTTTATATGATGAACAGTTTTAATTTAGACTTTATATATGAAAACTGATCAATGCACATAAATAGAACATATCATAAAGTATATGGCAAACGGAGGCTCAATTGTACTTGCTTTAATGTGCAAGAACAAATCTCATTATAAACCACTCTCTTTATAAACCTTTGGAAGCATCAAAGTTTTGGTGCAAAGGACAGAAATCTATCAGATTTATTTAAATATGTCTTCATTTGTGTTTTAAAGATAAACAAAAGTTTTAAAAGGAACCCAGGGTATTAATACTTGTATGGCTTAATATAACGTAAATTATGTATCTTAATGAAATATGTAGTAGAAAACCTATAAAAGATTTACCTATTTTAAAAATCCACGTTTTATACATATTTTGAACTATAAGGGGCGCCATTATTTCAATAATGTCAAATGGTTGCACTCTGTGAGCTACTGGTGCTACCTGTTGCTATTTTTACCACAACACATCTTGGAAAATAAAATACTGATATAATGACCACAGCTACTGAAAGAGTTTACAGGTGGCAATGGATATAAGCGTAGCCTTAAACCAAATGCCGCACCATAGATTTTTCCCCACAAGTTGTTTAAACACCCTGGATATCAAGTAAAATCTGCACTGAGAAGCGCCTTCAGTGGCTGCGGCATCATGACAAGCATCGACATGTTTACATCCTGCCAGGATGGCATCTAGTGATCTTGTCTCTGCCATTTGTAAGCTCTTTTAGTAGCGGTGGTCTTCTAAAAGTCTCAAAGGCATTAGGGCTAGAGCGAAGAGAACAAAGACACAGGTCTTTAGGCCCTGATCACACCGAACGCATTTTTTATGTCTGAATACACAAGGCGCACCGCACTGCCTTTTTTGGTGACTTTTTAAAAAGAGCAGTGTGCTACAGTTTTTTTTTAAGTTTCTAGGCAACAACCAAAACAGCTGTCCTGTCAGTCTAATCAAATGATTATAGCACGAGCGCTCTAAAATCTTTGGTTTTTGCTGTTAAGTAAACTGTCATATTAGCAGAAACCTTAAAAAAAAATACAGCCCCGGGTTACCAGCAACAGACAGACACCAAAAGTTTCTCCTCCATTATTGCAGTCTCCGGACTTTCTAAGCAACGGTAAACTTTCGTCACCACAACAGAAAGCCCGCCTCTACATTCATTTGATTGGACAATAGAAAAACGCAAATAACATCGCGTTTTTCCTCTCAGAGTTGCTTTTTTTTTCAACTTCATGCGCTCAGAGTGTTTCTGCAAAAACGAGGCGCAGCAGGCGGCTAAAACGCGAGGCGCTCGGGGCGCATAAGCAGTGCACAAAGCGCTCACTGCCAACAGAAAACAATTTTAAAAAGCCACCTCTCACTGCAAAAAAATGTGTTCTATCTGATCGGGGCCTTAGGAAGTTTTATTCGTCCAACAGGCATCTTCTCATTCTTTTCTCCTCTTCTTATCACTAGGAAAAGCAGTGAAGACTTAAATTGCTTCTCTTGTCTTTCAAGTGAAAATTACAACCAAAAGCTGCACAATGTGGCATTGCATCAGTATTTTATATTCCGAGTTGTGCTGCAGTACAAATAGCAACATATAGCGTCATTAGCTCAGTGCAACCATTTGACGTCATCAAAACAACAGCGCCCCCACAGTCCAAAATATATATAACGATGCAGATTTTTAAATACCAAAAGTCTTTTATAGGTTTTCTACTACATATATTTTACTAAAATACATCATTTATGTTATATTAAGCCATACAAGTCTTAATACCCATGGTTCCTTTAAAGAGTTTGCAACGATATGAGGGTGAGTCCATTATTAAAGTTTCCAATGTTGGATAAATTAACCATTTAGCGATATGATTAACAATATGAGAATAATTATTGTACTGTAGCTTTAATAGTCAAATGCTTTAAAATACCTTTTCCTCGTTTTGTACGTCTTTGCTCCTCAGAACAGCGATGATCTCGATGGTGTTCTTCTCGGTGTTGTTCTGTAGATCACTGAGCTGCTGGTTGATTTTGTTTAGTCTTCGCGCTGTTTCACGATACTCTACGCGTGAACTCTCCGTCAGATCACACCTGGCCTCCCACAGAGCTGCGTTTGCTTTTGCCCTCTCTATATCAGACTCTTTATCTCGTTTTGACTCTTGCTTGCCATCTTTCTTTCCTTTTCTATATAAAAGAATACATATTTATCACTGTCATATATGCTTTTCAAATTCTTATGACTAGTTACATTCGCAGCTTTTCCCAAACAAACGGACATATCGTAATAAACAGGCAATTCAATTCGTTTTTCACTCACCCTTTTCCTTTCTTTCCCTTCTTTCCTTTTTTAATCGGCATCTCTCTGTGTTTTGATCAGCAGCGTTCAATGAACCGCTCCTGCAGGATTACTTTGTTTACACCTGTTGCCATGGAGACTGTCAGACGTCACATGTGTCGTGAATGTTTTATTTTCCATTAATTCTTTAACAATCTTTATTGTTACGGTTTTAAAATATTTTGAATGTTGAATCAAACATTTGTGAACTGAAACATGATAACAAATTATCTTTTCTGATATCCATAACATAATGCCTTTGAAGTTGTCCAAATGAATTTCTTAGCAATGATTAAAATAATCCAAATTAAGTTTGTATATATGTACGGTAGGAAATTTACAAAGTATCTTCATTGAACATGATCTTTACCTAATATCCTAATGATTTTTGACATACCAGAAAAATCGATAATTTTGACCAATACAATGTATTGTTGGCTATTGCTACAAATATACCAGTGCTACTTATGACTGGTTTTGTGGTCCAGGAAAACAAACACACAAAGAATTGTTGTTAATGAGCATTCACCTACTTGCACTTTAAAAGTTAAAAAGCACACAAACACGACAGCTCGTACAAATAACTGCTTATTTATTCACCTTATAAAAAATATTGCTAAAACTTAGCAAAAACATACATAATAAAAATTAATTCTGCAACTACAAGAGTCATAATGAAATAATCCAACACTGTTAACTCCATAAATAATACACGGTCACAATTATATAAAATCTCACATCTAAAATCAGAATTTACACATATATCTAACCAAACTCGCATAACACACAACCAGTATAAAATGTATTCATCCAATATAAAACATTCACAAGACCTGTCACATTCAAAGATCAGTAAGGCTTAAGTCAATTCTAGTTCACTGCCATGGAGCTCTCTTTCCCAACACATGATTAGTGACTTTCTGCAGAAGAAAGATGATATGCATTAGAAAGGTTAATCAAACTGGTCAGGTGTATATATGAAGTTCTTGAAACAATATTGATGTAATAACAGTATTACTGTGTCTGGGCTATTGTGTATAACTCAAGAACAGCCTGTATACCTTGTTAAAGAGTTGAGCATTGAGGCGGTAGGAGCGATACTCTGCCTGTCTCCTTTCCTCCTCCCTTCTCTTCTGGACTTCAGGAAGTTGAGCGTATTTCCTTTGGGAATACACATTTACTTGGCAATTAAAGTGCAAACTATTGGAGTCAATGAAATCCACATAAAATGTTCAAACAGACTGGAGTTTGGGTCTTTGTTTCTCTAATCTTGAATCACAGATAATACACAAAATAAAAACTTTAAAATAAAAGTACTATTAAAGTTTTCGTTAATATTTTGAATTTTTTTTTTTTTTTTGCACACAAAAAGTATTCTCCTAGCTTCATAACATTACTACCTTTCTGGGCCTTGAACATGGTAGTTGCTGTCCATGCAGGGTCAGAAAGCTCTTGGATTTCATCAAAAATATCTTAAATTGTGTTACAAAGATGAATGAAGGTCTTACAGGCTTGGAACATCATGAGGGTGAGTAATAAGTAACAGAATTTTAATTTTTGGGTATCCCTTTAGGCTTTAGTTACTTTAATACCTCTTAAATACATCTTGCACTCTGACTTAATGAAAATGAGAAATGTTGCCTCAGAAATGAGCTGAGCGATTTTAACACACACACACACACACACACACACACACACACACACACACACACACACACACACACACACACACACACACGCACAATTACCTCCTGAGTCTGTCTGTCCTGTCTATTCTCTGACTGTGTGACTTCCTTCCTATCCAACTGAAAGCATGTAGAATGCACAAAAAAATTTGCTAATAAAATATCAAAAGTCATGGAATGCTGTTTGTTTAGTTCACTTCCAAAATTAAAATGTATTCACTCCATGTCATTCAAATGTTCATGTCTTTCTTCAAAAAAAAAAAGAAATTAGGTTTTTGAGGAAAACATTTCAGGATTTTTCTTCATATAGCCTTGCAGATTCAATGCAGCTACACAATCCCAGCCAAGGAATAAGGGTCTTACCTAGCAAAATGGTCGATCATTTCCTTTAAAAATTTAAAAGTGTACATACTATTTAACCACAAATGCTCATCTTGCACTAGTTCTGTGATGCGCATGTATTAACGCACTGCGTAATCACGTTGGAAAAGTCACGCACTGTTAGTTCTTCGTCTGTGTACTCTGGTTCAAAAAGGTATTGTAGGGCGAAAAACTATTTGAAGATGCTTTGAAACTGCAATTTGGACCTTCACCACCACTGAAGTCCACTATATTGAGAAAAATCCTGGAATGTTTTCTTCAAAAACCTTAATTTCTTTCTGAAGAAAAAAGACATGAACATCTTAGAAGACATGGGGGTTTGTAAATTTTTCATTCAAAAGTTTTCATTTTGGAAGTTTCTCCTTTAAATCTGTTAAATGACCCATACATGCACAAATTTACAAATATGTGCCGTGTCTCTGTCATAAACCATCTAGATGGTTTCAAAATGAAATAATAGATACTTACTGTTTGGATCTTTGGACCATCTCTTTTTTTGGAACGACTCGTTTACGTGGTACTGGAGCTGCTGACAGGGGTATGTTTTAGTTAACATCTTAACGCAAGCTGTACCAAGCATGTAAAATATATACTGAACCAACTACTCATACTACTATCACAAGTAATCTTATGGTATAAGGTCACCTGGTCTGTATGGACGTGATGGTGCGGGGCAGTTGAAGAGCTCTTCTCTCTCTCTATTGAAGACTGCCTGTAACCTCCTCTCTTCAACCAGAAACCCAAGACGCTTCATCCGCTCCCGTGAACGAGACACAAACTCCGGCCGATGGAGCTCCAGAGCTTCCTGTAGGAAACCAATGCAAATGCTCAATGTTAGACTAAAATCATCATCAACAATCACCATCCATGTACTCTGTAAAAGCACAAAGCAGGATCCAAAATGAACATTCAAAATCAGGTCAAAGCTTCAATGATATTGTTCTAGTTAGCATTCTTGGTTATCATTATAGTTATGGTCCTTGTAGTGAATGGACTTTAAAAGGAATAGTTCAGCCAAAAATGAAAATTCTGTCATTAATTACTCACCCTCATGTCGTTCCAAACCTGTAAGACCTTTGTTCATCTTGAGAACACAATTTAAGATATTTTGATGACATTTTACAGCTTTCTGACCCTGCATAGACAGCAAGGGTCCTACCATGGTCAAGGCACAGAAACGTAGAAAGGACATTATGAAGATGAACAGTCTTACAGGTTTAGAACAACATGAGGGTGAGTAATTAATGACAGAATTTTAATTTTTGCATGAACTATCCCTTCAAAGCGTGTAAATAAAACAGTTTCTTGTAACACCTGTAGTGAAAGTCGAACAAGAGCTGAGGGTTTGTCGCTCATATCTGTCTCCGTAGCTGTTATGGACTCTGTTGGCCTCTCTTGTTCCTGCTGGTTCTGTCTTTCTCTTAGAGGTTCTCTGGTTATTTCTCTCCAGGGTCGGGTTTTAGTGTAAGACTCAAACCAGGCTTGGCTTGGGAAAGGTGCTGATTCAGTTTGTGGTTGGTTCTCCTTGCGACCATCACACTTAAGCTCATCAGCTGAGACAAACCAGGACACACCTTAAAGAGAAGGTTATATATAACAGTTAGAGAAAACGAGAAAAAGGTCAGTTGTAGAAAAACTGCTGTGTCTGTGAGCACGTAATATGCACCATTTGGATAACGGGTCCGGATGATCTTGTTGCTAGGGTCCTTCTTCAAAGCAGTCAGGGATTGGGTGGGTTTAGATGTGGAGGCAGTGGGGATGGGAAAGGCACTCTGAATGCCTCTGGCAAACGTGTTTGATGAACGGACATTTTTGAAAGCACCTGGTGAGGGAAAGATGGTGCCTACGTCCCGAGTGTGTCTGCGGGTTCCATTTATAACTATTTCCAAATCACCTGCAAAAAGAATGCAAAATCCCACATGACAGTTTTGTTGCAGTTACACCGTCTAATTTACACAGGTTGCTTAGTTTAAAAAGTTGACAGTTGTTGTGTAACTGACCTGCCTGCACACCTTTGTTGACCAGTTTGACCTTTGTCCTTTTGGAAATGAGGTTTTGCGAGACACCTCTTTGGGAATGATGGGAAAAAGTGCTTGAAGATGATAAAGAATCAGCAGAGACCTGAAAAAATAACAGAAGATTAGACAGGCATAAGGAAAGAATGATGATTTCTCAGGCAACGTTTACACTAGTGTGTTTTAGTTTTAAAACACATAACTTTTCTATGGTTAACCCTGTCGTTTACACTTCTCTGGCGATTTTCAAAAACGCTGCAGACCTCGTTTTAGTTTAATAACCTCTGGGGTTGCGTTTCAGTGTAGATGCCCAAAAACTGAGACTTTTGAAGATCATGGCGTGGCTGCCCATAATACTCTCTGTGTATCCTTGATAACCATGTTCAACAATGCATGCCCATTGTGCATAAATGGTCATTTTTAAAAGTGTAGATGAGAATCGTTTTCATTTTAAAATGCAGTTTTAAAACGAAAATGCACTAGTGGAAACAGGGCCTCAGTCAAAAATGCAGAGAATAAGCTACTGCTGTATTTCATAGCTTTCGCAGCTTTGC